>NC_140583.1:871914288-872194288 GCF_964204655.1 Triturus cristatus | reverse complement strand
TCACAATCTGATTTCTGTGACGAACCCGCACTTCGTGAGCCTTTGGTGTCTGGAGAGCGATCACAATCCAATGTCGTGCTCCGACTGCCGGGCCATGCATCTAAAGTCTTTGCAGGGGGTCGTGGCCAAGATGGCGGGGTGAGCGGACGTCTTCCTCGCAAGCTCCCGGACCTCGTAGCCCATGGACCGGTAGACAGCGCAAGATCTCCCCCTGATCGGCAGGGGAATAAGCGTCCACTGCGGTAGGGTGCAGGCTGCAGCTGTGAGGACCCTTGGGGTTCCGCGAGGCTCTGGTACGACCCGGCGACCACCGAGACGCGACGGCGTGGCCGACAGAAGAGCGGAGGGCCGGGCAAAGGGGCCACGTGTCTGGGCTGCCTTTCACTTGAGTGCCCGGAGCGGAAAGTGCGGCCTGGTTCCCCGCGATAGCACAGGAGGCGCCCAGCGGTGAGCGAGGGCCGGACGGCCGCAGGATTGGCCTCGGAGCAGTGGCTGCGGAAGCTGCCTGACCCGGAGAGGCGAGAGGCTCGTCGCTGCACCACTGAGCCGGCCCCGGAGACACGCGGGGCTCCGCCGGAGCGCGGTGCCCTGAGGGCAGCGGCGAGGAGCGACGAGGCGAGAGAGTTGGACACTGGCAGCAGGGGGCGGTTGACGAGGGGAGCAAAGCAGACCGGCCATACGGACACTGGAGGGGCTGACCAACAATCGTAGCAACGGCCCAGAAAGCACCTCGAACCCCTATCACAATTTTGTGATTGGTTCCTGCGGCCAATTGTGAAGGAGGCCGCATCCTACCTAAGGGATACTAAAGATGTCCTCTGCCTCCTAAGAGATCTGGAGATAGATCCCGTCAGTGATTGGCTTATAACTATGGACATCGAAGCCCTGTACACGAGTATACCTCAACAAAGAACACTGGAAGTCGTAGAAAACATCATTCTACGCAGGCAATGGGATTTCATCACCCCCCAACACTTTGTCATGGAATGTGCCGAACTGGCCCTCACAGAAAACTTTTTTCAATATGAACAAACCATCTACCATCAAATAACAGGAACTTCGATGGGGAGCACCTTTGCCCCTAGTATGGCCTGTCTGTACGTCCAACAATTTGAGGATGACTTTGTTAACAATCCGGTGAACCCGTTTCTAAGTCATCTCAAGATTTGGAAACGGTATATAGACGATGTACTGATTGTGTGGAATGGAACAGAAGAAGATGCAACCGCTTTTGTACATTGGGTAAACTCCCAAGACAGACACCTAAAGTTTACTCATTCCATCCACAAGGACCACGCTATCTTTCTGGACCTGGACATCACACTCACTGGTAGAGGGTTTTCAACCAAAGTCCATAATAAACCCACAGACAAGAATAGCTTACTTTTATATGAAAGTTACCACCCAAAAGCCCTCAGACAGAACCTTCCGGTTGGCCAGTTTCTACGGATAAGAAGAAATTGTTCTGAAAAAGAAACCTATAAAGAACAAGCGAAACACCTTGAGAACAAACTCATCGCACGTAACTACCCTAGAAAAATGGTTAAGAGGGCCAACAAAAGAGCAAGCAATAACCCCAGAGAAGCCCTACTGGAAGACACCGAGCAAGTAAAAATGAACAGACAAGTATGTGTCACTACATTTACACCAGCATCAAACTCTATACAGAAAATCATCAGAAAAAGATGGCATATACTGAACAGCGCAGGGAAACAATGGGAAACACCCCTGTTTGCATTTAAACGCAACAGAAATCTAAGGGATGAACTGGTACACGCCCAGATGACCACATTGGAGGACACTGAACAACCCAGACTCTGGGACCAACCACGTGTAGTGGGTCATTTTGCCTGTGGTATGTGCAACTCTTGTAACCTCACAAAGAACACCAAAGAGATTGACACAGGCACTGGAAAACCCTGGAAACTCAAAACATTCAGCAATTGTAATACGGAGAATGTTGTCTATCTCCTAACTTGTCCCTGCATGCTCCAGTATGTAGGTATGACGACTAGGAAGATCAGAACTCGTATCAACGAACATCGAAGCACTATCAGGTGCAAAAAGACCAATACTAAGTTGACTCGCCATTTCTCCGAAGCAAACCACAAAGAAACAGACCTCAGTTGGACTATACTTGAAGTCATGAGAAAAGAGAAATCTGACCTTACAACCAACCTTCTTTTTAGAGAGCAACGATGGGTTTACCGCCTCCGTACCCATGAGAGGGGTCTCAACGATGATATTCCATGGCTACAACTGACACGATAGAAGGATCATTGTACTTAGAATACACTATCATTCTCCAACGATGTATATGTGTTTTCATAAAAACTCATGCTACATCATGGTCTGGACCCATACACCACACTCTAGCCCCTCCTCCCATACCTAACACCTGGTGTGAGCATTAATATGTATGGGACGCATACACTCTGGCTTAACCTAATGGTGACTGACCGTCTACTCTGAAACCACTGAGATACCATTTTTAAGGCTTTATTCATCACAGCGCATCTTGACTGCTGTATGTATGGGAGCGGTCCTCTAAAAACCATAGAAGTTCATTGCACGGGAGGTCGCTCCTGTTTATGATCATATAAACATCCATGGACCCAAGAGTTGCGCTTGCCACTTATGACCCTGCATGAATTGTAGGCATTACTCAACCGCATGGTATAGAATCTCCATCACACGTGTCAAGCATGAGACCCTCACAATCATCGTCTGTATTAATATATCACATACCCAGCACGGAGTTACCTCCACTCCGAGTCCAACACCCGGAGGATCGCGCCACCACCCCATGAGCACTCACTACATGTGCGTTTCCATGCCAACGATGCATCCATGGCTACATCGCTCGATATTCGACCACGCCCCCCGCCTCAGTTCCACCTATCAGAGCGGTGTTTAAGAATTTCTTCTACAGTGCATCCGATGAGAGTAACCCTCCCCACTCCCAACTGTCCAGCGCACTATCGCCTGCACAGGTCTCTCGGCACCAACCATTGGCCGTTACCACCCAGCCTCCTCATCGAATCAAGTGCGTCTCCTTGAGACTCTCACACGCCTCTGTCCGACATCCTTGCTCCAGGCAGCAGCAGCCGGGGACACCGGGAATCATTCACGCGCTGTCAACTCACGCTAATTCTTCCGCCCTCCCCAATTAAGCACCGGGAAGTAACCTTTATATACTCCGCCCGCTCCCTGACATTCTCACATTCGGGAGGACCGGGAGCGGACGTATAGGTTGCGGGACGCGCTGATTACGAGTTACAGTAAGAGTGTGTCTGAAGTGATTGATGATAGAGTGAGCAAGATAGTATGGGTATGTGAAAAGGTGGAACATTGCTGACTCACCTCACGAGTCTGGCTAAACATGACGATATATCTCGTTCTGTGGTTTCCCCTTTTTTAACTAAACGCTTTTACTAAAGAACTGTTTTGTCATGTTTTCTCTTACAGAGGAAACACAACTGTGGTTTTCTTCTCCGCCCCTTCCCCCATGGGGCAAATTGTCCAAACTATTAGGGTAAGCCTGGTGGCAGCACCGTCTGCCACCACATTTTCGCACCAGTGTACACAAATAGAGTGCCACCAAGTCACGCACACACTTGTGTCACGCACGACACCCAATGCATGCATTGTTTTGTCTCTTTTTCTTCCTTTTTTTCTTTACAGGTACAAACGACCCAGCGAGTTACATTGTTTTTCAAAAACTCTATTTCAGGCTTCACTATTGGAAGCAGCTCTTAGACGGTGAAGTGTGACCTATGCCACACTCCCGCAGTGGTGACACATTACCATATGTGGTAAGAACGGAGCCCATTATTCTTTTATTTAGGTCCTGATGAATGCCACGGACCCTTCGGGGCCACCCAGGCAGAAACATGTCGACCATCTACGAGATCATTCACTAGACGGTTGGGAACAATAAATATCCCAATCCCCGTCGCACTTATATTTTAATATCATATAGTTTTCATCTCACATTAAAGAACTGCTACTGACTACTATAATGATTTTTAACTTCACTCACATAGTCACGGGCCCCCACTCCATCACTTAAAAGTGCATCCTTGTCGTCAAGTGTATGCCCGCCCTCCATCAAACGAAGGTTTTGGAGGGCGAGGACTGGTCAATGATGAAGCATGACACCAGGTGGTGTGTGAGACCAGTCCGTATCTTTTTGTGAGATGCCCACACTCACGACGTTCTTGTAACTCGTTTGGGTTATCACACTAGGAGCAGCTCTTTTGTGATGAATAGCAAAGCAGACCGGCCATACGGACACTGGAGGGGTTGACCAACAATCGTAGCAACGGCCCAGAAAGCACCTCGGACCCCTGACAACAGGCTACTGGTGCTCGGAGGCAGAGTCCGCAACGGTGGCGGACTGACACCGCGGAGCGCGGAAGTGGTGAGGATCGCTCCAGCGCACAGGGGGGGCTGCGCAGGGGCACATCAACGCCAAGGAGGAACGCGGGACTACCCCACAGAGCTCCACGAGAGTACGGTGAGGACTGATTGGCCCAGTGGGCCGGCGCGACTCAGCTCACGGCACCGGCAAGTGGCGAGGGAGGAGGCAGCACGCGTGGAGAGCGCTAGGCCCGGAGGCAGGCGGGCGGCGCTGCGGAGGAGGCCCAGCGAGGAGTCCAACGCTGCCTAGGCAAGACAGGCGCGAAGCGCAGAGCCCTGTAAGCAGCGGTGACCGACAGAGCGGAGAGCCGGATCGCCGGCGTGTGGAGGGACTCGAAGGCCCAGCACCTCAGGCACTGGTGCAGTTAGGGGTCGCCGCAGGGGGAGACCGAGTGGTCCTGGCCGAGGACACCTGAAGGCGGCGCCGAGAGCCGGAGCGGACCCCCACGTCCCACCAGGCATGGCAGGTCACAGGGGCGGGAAGAAGGGGGAGCGTACTCTCCCCGAGCTCCTTGGCAGAACCCAGCAGAGAACGGAGAGGGGGCATTCGTCACCTGGCCCCTCGGGAGGCACGGGGGAAATAACTGGTGGCGAACCTCCAGTCACAAGATCATTTATGGAATCCCTCTTTAGCTCCCTCAGGGACGATTTCCAAACCCTAAAAAAAGAAGTAGCCGGCGAGGTGCGGGAGCTGCGCAGAGAGGTGGAAAGCCTGGGGGAACGAGTGGCTACAGTAGAGGACGCGGGCCAGAGGCGCGACGAGGAGTTCGAACTACTGCAACAAGAGGTGTTGCGCCTCCGGGACCAGCAGATAGACCTCCAGGCACATGCTGAGGACCTCGAAAATAGATCTCGACGGAATAATGTCAGAGTTCGGGGAGTGCCATCGAACGAAGAAGGGACAGACACTGCGGGATATCTAAGGGAGCTGTTTCGGGAGATTCTGGGTGAGGCGGAGGACTTCCTCATTAGAATCGATAGGGCGCATAGAGTGGGGCCGCCACGGAGAGCATCAGTGCCGCCCCCGGACATTTTGTCCTTTCTCCCGGACTTCCCCCTTAAGGAGCGCATCCTAACAGAGGCGCGAAAGCACCAGTCCTTGTCCTTCCGGGGTCACCCGGTGGCCCTCTACCAAGACTTATCCGCCATCACACTCCAGAAAAGAATAACTTTTAAAATTGCCACGGACTTTCTACGGGAGCATAACGTACCTTATGCCTGGGGTCACCCTTTTCGGCTGATATTTAGATGGAATGGCACCATGCACCACCTCCGCTCCCTACAAGAGACGTGCGGAGTTCTGGGCATCACCGCAATGGAAGACGAGGCAACAGCACACCGACAGCGGCGCTCAGGCGGGGATGGATGGCAACGGGTATCCCGGCGACGACCCCGCGAGCGCTCCGGGAGGCCGGACTCGCCCGCCATCAGAGCCAGCATGGAAAGCGCAGTGCTGGAAGTGGCCGAGAACACCGGCGCCAACGCAGTGGCACTGACAGCATGAATCACTCCGGGGGGAGATCACTTTTGCACCTTTCTCATGCAGGTTTGGGGGTTGGAGGAGGGGGGGGGGGGGGGGCGAGCGGGGAGAGTCCAGTGGCTGGACGTCCACTTGAGTATCTTACCATAGACTGGTTCCTAGGGGGACTTGACTTGGACTATGATGATCAGGGGTTTTGCAGGCAGGGGATTCTGGGTTAGGGAGGGGGGTGTTATTGGGGCAGTTGTTGGATTGAGTTGGGGGATCGGGTTGGGGGGCGGGAGGGGGAGGGTGGGGCAGTTGAGGTTGCGGGGGCGGGGAGGGGGCACCATCCAGAGCAGGACAGATTGCAAGACAGGGGAAGAGGGCAAGACAGGAACAGCGACCTCATGGCGACGTCATTTGACACTGGGGGAACACAGAGCGGGAGAGACGCCACTACTATATGTCCCCCACAAGTCTTAAAATAGTGACACTTAATGTACGGGGCCTTAACAACCCGACCAAACGGCGGGCGGTTCTCTCCTTACTGGATGAGACTCAGGCGGACATCTGTCTGCTTCAGGAAACGCACCTCCTTCCCAGGGATTGCGCCAGACTGCGTTCCCATAAATTCCCCACGCAGTTCTTCTCCTCTAATAACACCAAAACGGCAGGGGTGGCGATACTGGTGGCTCGACGATTTCGGGGAGAGGTCCTCCACAAGCTAGCGGAGCAGCGGGGCCGCTTATTGGTCTACAGATTCCGGGTGGCGGGCATAGCCTTCACAATCGGATCCCTATATAGCCCGAATGACCGGCAGGATAGATTTCTTGAGGCAGCACTGGGGGAGGTGGCGGCTACACCGGATAGACACATAATTGTAGGGGGAGACTTTAACCTCGTTTTCGACTCGGCACTGGACAGATCTGCCCAACGGTCGCAGCAAGTGGGGGAGTTCTCAGCGGGCAGCAGGGCCCAACTCGTAGACATGGGACTGAGGGATCTGTGGCGTCACTTGCACCCGACGGACCGGGACTACACCTTCTACTCGCACGCACATAAAACTTATGCACGGCTGGACCACTTTCTAGTAACCGAGCCAGTCAGCACGCTGGCCACGGCGGCAGACATAGGAGTAATCTCCATGTCGGACCACGCCCCGGTGACGGCCATCTTCTCGGTACCGCCGGTGTATAATACCCCTGGAGTGTGGCGCCTTCGGGACACCTTACTACACAGAGGGGACGTCATCAAACAGGTGACCGCCGCGATCCGGGAGTACCAGTCCCACAATGAGAACACGGAAACCTCCAGGGCGACGCAATGGGCAGCCCTGAAGGCAGTCTTGCGGGGGGAGTTCATCGGTATATCGGCGGCGGATAATGCACATAGACGTAGCAAACGTGAGGAACTTACGCAGAAAGTCAGGGAACTGGAACAAGTGCATCGCCGAACGGGGGCTCCACGGATATGGCGGCAGCTCCAGGGAGCGAGAAAGACCCTGGTCGCGTTGGATATGGATCGGGCAGAATACGCCGCGCTTCGCCTTAAGCACGCCTACTACGCCGGGGGGGATCGGTGCGGCCGCTTGCTGGCGAGTAGGCTCCGAGTGGCGAGACAGAAGCACCGAGTGAAGGGGATCACCGACCCCTCGGGGTCGGTGGTCACGGAGGACGGCCTCATCGCGGAGGCCTTCCGCCAATACTACGCGGACCTTTATGCTGGAGAACCCCCGGACGTACGCGCCACGAGAGGGTACTTGGACTCGGTCTTGCTGACGCCGCTGCAGGCGGAGGGACTGGACAGGGACATTAGAGTGGAAGAGGTGATCTCCGCCATTGCCCATCTTAAGCTAGGTAAATCCCCGGGGCCGGATGGCTTTACCGCTTTCTTCTATAAAACGTTCTGCACTACACTCGCACCGATCCTCACACGCCTCTTTAACACCTTCGCGGAACAGGGGACGATGCCGCGGGACTTGCTGCGGGCGTCACTCACGGTTATCCCTAAACCGGGGAAAGACGGCTCGCAATGTGGCTCCTACAGGCCGATATCCTTATTGAATGTGGATCTAAAAGTATACACGGGGATCCTAGCGACCCGATTGGCCCCCCTGCTGCCGGGGCTCGTAGGTCCAGATCAGGCAGGTTTTGTTCCCGGGAGGCAGACAGTGGACAACACCAAACGGATTGTGCACATCCTACAAAAGGCGTCGCGGATCCGGGGCGAGAGAATGCTGCTGGCGGTAGACGCCGAAAAAGCTTTCGATCGGGTGCACTGGCCTTACCTAGAGCAAGTGCTCGAGAAAGTGGGGATACGGGATAAATTCCATAACATGATATTCAACTGTTACGGGACTCCGACCGCGGTGGTGCGAGTTAATGGCTGCAGCTCCGGGAGCTTTCATATCGAGAGGGGCACGAGGCAGGGCTGCCCGTTGTCACCCATACTGTTTGCCTTGTACATGGAGCCATTCGCGCAACGTATTAGGGTTAACCCAGAGGTGAGAGGAGTGAAAATGGGTGGGTTCTATCACGCTATCAGCCTATATACGGATGACGTGCTTTTCTCTCTGGAGGAGCCGCTCCGGGCCCTGCCGGCATGCCTTGCGGAACTGACCGCGTTCGCAGCAGTCTCCGGATTTAAGATGAATATGGGGAAATCGGTGGCCCTGGGCCTGTCGCTTACGCCGGTGACCCGGACGCAACTGCAGCGACTAGCCCCGATAGTTTGGTCAACGGGCACGATCCCGTACCTGGGGATACAGCTAGCCCCTACCTTGCCGGAGATGACGGCGGTCAATTACGCTACCCTAGGTAGGAAGATACGGAACGAACTGGCTAGGTGGGACCACGGTACCCTGTCGCTACTAGGCAGGGTGGCAGCCATAAAAATGACTATCCTGCCCCAGATACTCTATCTGTTCCGGGCGCTCCCGTTAGCGCCGCCGGTTGGGTGGATCCGACAGATGCAGTCGGAGCTGGGGCGGTTTGTGTGGCAGGGAAAGAAACCGAGGCTGAGGCAGGCACTCTCCCTGCTGGCGCCTGAGGAGGGAGGACTGGGCGTCCCGGACCTCCGCAAATATTTTCAAGCAGCTCAGCTGCGTTATCTGGTGGAGTGGAGCAAGTGGGAATCAGATAAACATTGGCTCTTCCAGGACCAGGCGGTGGCGGGTAGGCCATTGCAGGAAGTGCCGTTCCTGCGAAGGGCACATCGGCCGGCTAACCTCTATGCCTCCTTTGTCACCAGAGTGCCACTGAGGGTGTGGGACGCCACGAACCTGGCATACGGGTTGACCTCGTTTCCATCCCCGCTGACGCCCCTAGCGGACAACCCGGACTTTACGCCGGGTATGCAGAAGGGTGCGTTCGCCCATTGGCGAGCGGCCGGCTGTAGAGCTTTGTGTCATCTTTACACTGTGGAGGGGATTATTCCCTTCTCGAGCTTTCGGCAGGAATACATGCTTCCCGAAGCAGAGAGATTGTGATACCTACAGGCCCGACATTGGGCGCTGAACCCTCAGGTGAGAGAAACCGCGGATAGGAGACTATCCCAATACGAGCGCTGGCTCATGACTCGGTCGTCCGACGCGAAGCTTATCAGTGATCTCTATAAATTTCTCCAGTTACCGTCCTCACACTTTTATCACCCGGGCCGGGCACGCTGGGAGACAGAACTGGGTAGGACACTGAGCCATAAGGAGTGGGAACAAGTTGCGTATAGGGCACGGCACTCGGCGTATCACACAGGCCTGACAGAAACTCTCACGAAGGTTGCTATGTATTGGTACTACACCCCGGCACGCATTCACGCAATGGACAACAGCAAAGACTCGAGATGCTGGCGGGGGTACGAGCAGGTAGGGACGCTGACCCACGTTTTGTGGGAGTGCCCGCGACTGGGGGACTTCTGGAAGGAGGTGCTGGACACGGTGGACTCCCAGTTTAACATTGAATTACCACGTCTACCGACCTACATCCTGTTGGGCCTCCCCAACGCATTGATGTACCCGCTTAGATCTCGTAGAGGGAGGCAGAATGCGATCGCGCTTGGATCAGCCATTCAAAACATCCTCGCACAGTGGCGAACACCCACGCTCCCCACAGTCACAGGGTGGTTGCACAGACTATGGTACGTGCTCGGAATGGAGAAAATGTCACTGACAGCGAGGGGAGAGGTCGAGCAGTACAGGGAGACCTGGGAGCCGTTTATCTCTTTGCTCGCCAACGAATTCAGAGAATTGACATGCCCCAGATACCTCAGACTCTTACGGCTGGCGGAACCGGAAGGGCAGGATGGGTGAGGTCATCCGAGCAGGGGAGCACGGCTGGGTGACATAGCAGAGGCCTGGTTCTCTGGACAATAGCTACAGACGGGGGGGGGGGGTAGGGGGAAGGAGGAGTGGCCGGCGACTGGCCCCAGGAAGTAGGGCAGCTCTCAGAGGATGAAATGAGGGAAGGGGGAGTGAGGGATCACACAGACAGGACGACAGGGCCTAAGGGGGACTAGGGGGAAGAGGCTGTTCCATGTGAGACTTGCCGGCCCCAGTGGTTGTAGGCGTATGCATGGACTGTTATGGATGATGCTGGTTTGTTGTTGGAACTTAATAAAGAGATTTAAACATAAAGTCTTTGCAGGAGATGTCCCGAAAACTCTAGGAGTCCTGGCCATCGGCTCCGCATCGCTCACGGTCTCGCTCGAGGGGAAGGTCTCAAGACCGCTCGCGTAGCCCTCACACCTCGTCCCATTCCAAGTCTTCGAAGTTGAAGCACAAGAAGCAGGCTAAGAAGCACCGGTGCTCTTTGCCTTCTCCCCATCAGTCGGTTGAGGCGACCCGGGACCCGGAGCGTCGTCGCTCTATGGCTCCGTCTTCGGTGCCTCTTTCAGGAATGACTCCACGCCTCCCCCTGTTTCCGGGAACTGGGGCGTCTGCAGCCCAACTTTGTACAATTTACGAAGCCCTCCACAATATCCTTCAGGCCCCATGGAGCCGGTCAGGAGTCCTGGGCCTTCGATGCCGGCAGCTCTGACCCCGGCGGGCCTCCGTGCTCGACCTAACTTGACCTTCCCTGGCGCAGATCCCTACGATGATGCCCCTGGCGTCGGCCGTACCCCCTGCTGACGCCATCTCCATCCTCACCCCCGATATGGACCCGGAGCCGATCGACGTCGGTTGACGTTGATTCGAACGCCGGAGGGTATTTTTGTTCCCCTGTTTATCCCTATTGTTCCCTATCCCCCAGAAGATGGTGATGAGGATAGGGAGGGGTCGCTGGACCCTTTAACAGACCAGCTTGAAGAAGCAGACTGGAGAGGGGACCTGGGTGATGCCAGTGGTCTGGACACTTCTGCAGACATTAACATGCTTTCTTCCCTTACCATGGCTACAGAGGAGGGAGTTTCTTACACTGTGGTGGTGTGAAGGGCAGCCGAGGCCTTGGGCCTGGAGCTCCCTTCAGTGGCAGTCAGGAATAACCTCCTGACAGATGTGCTTCAGCCTGCGGCAACCTCCTCTGAACTCCTTCTGCCCTTCAACGAAGCCTTCACTGACGTTTTTCTGGGCACCTTGTCCAAGCCCAGCACAGGTGCTCCTGTGGAAAGGACGATTGCCCGCCGCCGCCACCACGGCCCGGCTCCGGGCAACCCAGTTTAACCTCACCCAATACCCTTCCCCGAGAGCTTGGTGGTCTAAGCCTCTTCCTCCAAGGGCGCATTCCCTTCTGCTTTCCCAGACAGGGAATCCAAGAAGCTGGTTCATCTTGTGAAGGGCATGTTCTCTTCCTTCTGCTTGGCACTGCAGTCCGTGAATACCGCGTGCCTCTTGGGCCGATACTCCCATTCGATCTAGGATACAGTCGCGTAAGTGCTGCCTCAGTGCCCAGAGGAAACCCGGGCTGTTCTCTCCCAAGCCGTGGCAGATCGGAGGGATGCAGCTAAATTCTTGATTCAATGTGGACTGGATATCACTGACTCACTAGGCAGACGATTGCCACGTCGGTAGCCCTTAGGCACTACATCTGGTTGAGCACGTCTGGCTTTTCAGGGGATGTCCACTCAACTTTACTGGACATGCCCTTCGATGGCCGTTGGCTTTTTGGCCACAAAGCATACTTGGTGCTGGAACGCTTTAAGGATTCTTGGGCTACGGTCAGATCCTTGGGCCACGGTCAGATCCTTGGGCCTCGCATCTTCCAGTCCACCTCACTCTGCTTTTCGGCCCTTTCGTTGCTACGGAAGGGGCACCTGACCATGTTCGACCCAGTCCAGCCACCGGTTTACACAAGCTGCCAGCCTCTGCATGG
Source organism: Triturus cristatus (assembly GCF_964204655.1). NCBI lineage: Eukaryota > Metazoa > Chordata > Amphibia > Caudata > Salamandridae > Triturus > Triturus cristatus. The sequence goes on along the minus strand of NC_140583.1, from coordinate 872,182,102 downwards.
CCATGGACGTGGGACCCAGGGTCCTCGCGGGCGTGGGAACCAGCGGGCTGACAAGTCCACCCTTCCCCCGCAGTTACCTCCAAGCCTTCCTTATCCGACCCTTCAAGGCCACCAACGGCCAGTGGGTGGCAGGATTTGCCATCACCTTCCCCACAGGCAAACCATCACGTTGGACAGGTGGGTTTTGTAAACATTCCGAAGGGGCTGCTCCCTCGCCTTCGAGACTACCCGTCCCTCCATGCCACCATCTTTCGATCGCATGTCGGAGGATCATTTGGCGCTTCTCCTCCAGGAAGTCTCCGCTCTCTTGGCCAAGGGAGCTATCTAGAGGGTTCCTGCGCCAGAAGTAGGTAGTGGTTGCTATTCCCACTACTTTCTGGTGCCCAAGAAGGACAAAGGCCTGTTTCCCATTCTAGACCTTAGGGCCCTCAACCGCTTCCTCCGGAAGGAGAAGTTCAAAATGTTAACCTTGGTAGAGGTGCTGTCTGCCCTCGAGACTGGACGGTGGCGCTTGACTTGCAGGACGCCTATTTCCACATCCTCGTCCTGCCAGCCCACAGACACTACCTACGGTTCACGGTATCCCACGAGCATTTTCAGTTTACCGTGCTCTCCTTCGGCCTTACCAGTGCCCCTCGGGTGCTCAGGAAGGTGATGGTAGTGGTCGCAGCTCATCTACACAGGTCAAGGGTTCCAGTCCTCCCCTATCTCAACGACTGGCTGTTGAAAGCGGGCTCGCCCCAGGCTGTCGTTTCCCACCTCCAGACTACGGCAGACCTCCTGCATTCGCTGGGGTTCACTATCAACGTGCTGAAGTCACACCCGACTCCCTCTCAGACGCTCCATTTCATCGGGGCGGTCCTGGGCACAGTTCAGTTTCGGGCCTATCCTCCCGAGCAGGGAGTCCAGGATATTCGGGCTATGATACCGATGTTTCAGCCTCTATCCCGGATTTTAGTGAGAAGGACCCATTGGCTGCTGAGCCTCATGGCCTCCTGCATCCGGCTGGTGGACCATGCCAGATGGCATATATGAGCTCTGCAGTGGGACCTGAAGTTCCAGTGGACGCAGCATCAGGGGAATCTTTCCGACCACATCCAGATCTCAGAGGGAACTGCGCAACAACTGCAGTGGTGGTTAACGAACCATGGTTGGGTCAGAGGCAGATCCCTCTCCCTTCCCCAACCAGACCTCACAGTAGTGACAGATAAGTCACTCCTGGGATGTGGTGGCCATCTGGGAGAGGTGGAGATCAGAGGAGTCTGGTCTCCGGTGCTGCTTGAGCTCCGGGTGATCCGCCTGGCACTGAAAGCATTTCTTTCCTCTCTCACAGGGAAGGTAGTGCAAGTGTTCACGGCTACACCACCGCCATGTGTTACTGCAACAAACAGGGCGGGTGGGGTCTTGGACCTTATGTCAGGAGACCCTTCGCCTCTGGATATGGCTGGAACATCAGGGCATGACCCTGGTGGTTCAACACCTGGCAGGTTCTGTGAACGCCAGGGAAGACAAACTCAGCCGACAGTGCCTGGTAGATCACGAATGGCATCTTCACTCGGAGCTGGTGCAGGGTCTCTTTCAGCGGTGGGGAGGGCCTTGGTTAAATCTGTTTGCCTCAGAAGAGAACGTGCAATGTCAGCAATTTTGCGTGTTGGGAGTTTCGAAGGCAGCATTCGCTGGGCGACGCTTTTCGCCACGAGTGGAACTGCGGCCTCCTGTATGCCTTTCCGCCTATACCACTTCAGCCCAGAGTGCTGAAGATCATTCGCCACCGGGCACAAGTTATTCTTGTGACCTCGGACTGGGCATGAAGAGTCTGGTACTCCGAGCTCCTGAGCATGGCCATCGATCCTCCACTCAGACTGCTCCTTCGGGAGGATCTTCTGTCGCAGCCGCAGGGAAGGGTTGTTCACCCGAACCTGTCCAGCCTCCACCTCCTTGTATGGAGCTTGAGCAGTGACATTTGACCACTTTTGACCTTCCACCCGAAGTCTGCAACGTCATCTTGGCAGGAGCAGCCAGGCGTCCCTCCACTAAAATGGTTTACGCCTGTAGATGGAACAAGTTTGTGGCATGGTGTACTGCAAAGGTTGTGTAACCCCTTTCTGTCACTCTTTAAGAGGTCCTCGTGTATATACTTTCTTTAGCCCAGCAGGGCTCTACTCTGGGCACTCTTAAAGCTATCTTGCGGCTATCTCTGATTTCCTTTGGCTGCCTGATCTGCCTTCCTTGTTCAGTCCCCTATTGTAAATAGATTTTTTTAAGGGCATTTATTTTTATTTATTTATTTATTTATTTTAAAGGTTTTATATAGCGCTGGCTGGACCCAAGAGTATCCGAGCGCTTTACAGGATTTGGTAACACAGAATAACACACATGCTTAGTACAATTGAGAAAATAAGGCAAGGCAATGTGAACTTTAAGAAAGTTGTAAGTTCTGAAGATCAAAATCTGGTATCAAATCGAAGATAGTAGATCAGGAAGACTGTGAAGAATTATATAGTGTGTCAGTAGATGGAGGGGCAAGAGAGTGAGGTATATTTGTGGAGGGGAGGGAGGTGGTGAATTTATAAGTAAAGGGGGGTTAATCTAGACAGTAAGCATGAGAGGAGTTCATGGCCAGAGACAGTAAGGTAAATTAAGGACCCCAGTATTTGTTGAGAAGGAGCAGCTTGAGGTCTTCTTTTTTAAAGCAGGGGTAGGAGGGGTTGCAACGTAGATCTTTGGGAAGGGTATTCCAGATAGAAGGCGCATTACCAGAGAATGAGCGAGACTGCAGTGATTTCTTTTTATGCAGAGGAGGGACAAGGACAAAAGCGTTGGTGCTCCTCATTGTTCTAGTGCACCCAGCTTTTTGGAGTTTGTCAGAGAGGTAAGAAGGGGTATTTTGATGAAGGGCTTTGTGCGTGAGGCAGGCGATCTTGTAGGTGGATCTGCCTTTGATCGGAAGCCATTTAAGGTTTTTGAGAACAGTTTGTGATCGTAACGTTTACAGTCAGTAATAAGCCTGGCAACGAGGTTAAGCATGGATTTGATAGGGGCTAGGTGGACTTTAGGGCTACCAGCAAGAGTGGCGTTACCATAATCAATTCTAGACAGGACTAATGATTGAACAACTGATTTAAAGTCATCTGCTGGAATGAAGGGTTTAATTTTTTTTAAGGTGATGTAGTATGAAGAGAGCACCTTTTGCCGAGTTTTTTATATGGGGAGTGAGACTGAGGTTCTGATCAATGCTAATACCAAGGGATTTGACTGAGTTGGAAATGGCAAGAGAGCAGTTGAGAGCTTTAATGTCCGTGATCCAGTTTTGAATAGGGAGCGAGTTGTTCTTGGGAGAAAATAGGATGATTTCCGTTTTTTTGGAGTTTAGTTTGAGGTGGTTTTGGTGGAACCATAGTTGGATCTTAGTCAGGACATCGTTGAGATGTAAGACATCGTCCTGGGATTTGATCTTGTAGTATAGTTGTGTGTCATCGGCATAGAGGTGATACCCTTTTTCTTAAACAAGCGAAAATCAGTTAAGGGGTTCCATGAAGAGGATAAATAGAGTGGGAGAAAGAATAGAGCTCTGTGGAACGCCCAGGGAGACATGCTGAGGTTTAGAAAGGCAACCGCTGACTTTAATTTGTTGAGTTCTATTTTGGAAGTAAGAGGTGAACCACTTGAGAACATCACCGTCAAAGCCGAAACTTTCTTTGAGAATATTGAGTAAAGCGTCATGGTTAACAGTATCAAAGGCTGCAGAGAGGTCAAGAACAATGAGGAGGGAGGATTTGCCTTTGTCAGGGGAGCGATGTATGTCATCAGTAATGTTGAGCATTGCTGTTTCCGTGCTGCATCCCTTTCTAAAGCCTTATTGGAAAACGTTTAAGAGGTTGAATGAGTCGATGTGTTTGTCCAGCTGTAGATGAAACAAGTTTGTGGCATGGTGCACTGCAAAGGCTGTGTAACCCCTTTCTGCCACTCTTTCAGAGGTCCTCGTGTATATACTTTCTTTAGCCCAGCAGGGCTCTACTCTGGGCACACTTAAAGCTATCTTGCGGCTATCTCTGATTTCCTTCGGCTGCCTGATCTGCCTTCCTTGTTCAGTCCCCTATTGTAAATAGATTTTTTTAAGGGCATTAGTCACCTCTTTCCTCCTTCTCCTTTCATAATGCCCCAGTGGGACTTGAATCTTGTTCTTACTTATCTCATGTGTGCTCCCTTCGAGCCCCTTCATAACTGTCCTCTCAGGCTCCTCACTTTAAAAACTGCCTTCCTTGTTGCCATCACTTCTGCTCGCAGGGTGAGTGACCTTCAAGCTCTTTCTTTCAAGCCCCCTTTCTTCTCTGTGCATCCAGACAAAGTGGTGCTTCGAATGAGGCCCTTGTTCCTTCCAAAAGTGGATACACCTTTTCTCATTGGACAAACCATTACTTTGCCCACCTTTTTCCCACCCCTGCACCCTTCCAAGGAGGAGGAGAGACTCCACCGCCTGAACCCCAAACGTGCGCTGTCCTTCTACCTTGACCGCACAAACGACTCCCGGGCGGATGATCAACTCTTCGTTGGCTATATAGGTGCCAAGAAAGGACGGGCTGTTCAAAAGCATTCCATCTCTAGATGGGATGTCCTTTGTATCAAAATTTGTTATGCATTGGCAAAAATGGAACCTACTTTGTGGCTGCGGGCTCATTCCACTAGAGCTACTTCAGCCACCACTGCACTGGCATGTGGAGTTCCACTCCTTGACATCTGTCAGGCAGCCACATGGGCATCCTTGCACACGTTCACCAGATATTACTGCCTGGACAGTCCTGTCAGGAGGGACGGCTATTTTGCCCGTTCGGTCCTCAAAGACTTCCTGGTATGAACTTGGTTCTCAGACCCTCCTCCGGGGTTGGTATTGCTAAGGTATCTATTCTAAGGTAAGGAATCTATAACTACCCGTCTCTTTCAGATGAAAAAGTTACTTACCTTCGGTAACGATGTATCTGGAAGAGACATAAATTAGTTATAGATTCCTTCCCGCCCCACCTATCCTACCCGCTCCGTAAACTGACTTCTAGGGATAGGGACTCCCTTACAGGGCCCTAGTGATAGCGCACCAGTGGTCAGTGTCTTGCATGGCTCTGCGCCTCTGGCGTTAAGTCGTGTCAGAACTGACATCCACGCACAGGGGCGGCGTCTAGGTAGGCACTGCAACGTCATCCTGGCGACCACAACGCTGACGATAGACGTGGAGTCTACCAACGCCACCTACCGACGTGCAGGGGTACTGCTGAGAAAACATTCTCCGGATCCAGTCTGACGCCTGGGGGAAATTCTAAGGTAAGGAATCTATAACTAACCCATGTCTCTTACAGATGCATTGTAACCGAAGGTAAGTAACTTGTTCTTCATGCTGCTGACCCCCCCACACACTCAAGCCTCTACACAACCAATGACCCGCCTACATTAACCACTGCCTGAACTTCCACCAACTATCGAGAAGACTAAGGTCCGCCTCCCTTTCACTTGCCCATACTCCCCGCACCTACTGAAGCAGAAGTGGAGGATGCTTCTTCTCCTACATTACAGCAAAAACCTGGAACATAATCCCCACGTAGCTTCGGACCATCCCCTCACTTCCAGAATTCCGAGTGGCCCTCAAGACCTGGCTGTTTGAATACGTTTCTGGGGCCTGCAAGCACCTGGATACCCTATCGGATGATTAGCCGTGCTTTATAAATTCTGATTGATTGAGTGATTGATTCGGGCTTATTTCCTTGGACTTATTTATGGAACAACTATCTATGGAATCGATCAGGGTTTTCCCTGGTTGCACGTTTTCTTTTAGGTTACAGAGACCCCATCTGTTACCTGATATTTGATAGGCGTGGGTCGTAGGACTTGTCTAACCACGTATCACTGACTCTGGGTTGATGGGGAGGTCACCTTGGGTGAATCCAACAGCAATGATGCGAGTTCATTAAAACTCCTGAAAATAATATGGCAGTTACTGGTATAGTTTTTATCAACATCCTTAAAGTTGTGCATACAGTTGTCATAGCATACATTGACATTGTTCTTACTGGTATTGGCATGATGTAGGTGGCTGGCTTAGTGTATAGTGTAAACTCTCAGGAGTGATGCACCTTGCACTAATACAGGCAACCCTTATGGTGATTTTTAGTGGGCTTTGATAACCATAGAAAGCGCTCAAAATGGTAGAATAAGTCTATTTATTACTCAACACAATCACTAACACATTGGTACATCTCCTACCCGGAAATATCAACGATACACACCAGAATACTTCAAATAATTGGGTAAGTAGCACAGATAAACGCTGATCTCCAGGGGGAGACCAAACCATGTACTAAGAAAGTGGAATACGAACTGCAAAGGAAAACGGGACTTGGACTGAAAGACTCAGAGGAGCTAAGGAAACACGGAACCACCCAAGGTAAGTACCCCGGAATCACACGGAGGCTGTGTGCGGAGTGGAAGCCCAGCTGCATGCCCAATGGGTGTCAATGGAGAAAGCGCGTTGCAGTTTTAAAGAATTAAGACCCTTCGCAGAAGACCTCAAAGAAACCCTTTGGAAGATGGAAGGTTGGAAAGCCACCCCACCCATGAATGCCCCAGGAACCAGGTTACCTGTCCTAGGGTAGCCGGGGGCATAGAGGTGAAGTAACATTGGAACCTGCTGTAGACAATAGACTACTTTGAAGAAGATGCCTCTGGAGAAGCCTGTGAAGGAGTTCTGTGGAATCCAAGGGTGGATTCTTGAAGAGGAGAATCTGCAGGCAGACGAGACAGAGTCTATGCCACTCGGAGGTGGCCAGGAGGCACGGTAGCACAACGCCCATCGATGTTGAAAGGTTCAGGAGTGAAGATGACCTTGTTGCTGCAGCTGTGAGGACCAGGTGACGCTGAGGAAGACCAGGAGCAGTGCACGACCTGTCCCACGTCGGATGTCCGTGTCTAGGTGGCCAGTGTCCGGCGGGAGCACCAGCAAGCCTTGGTAGCCGAAAATGTTGTGAAAAGTAAAAAGATGCAAACATTTGGACCAGCTAGGTCCAAGGGATTCACCAAGTGCAGGAGTCAGAACAGGCCCTGAGCAAGTAGGGGAGCCCACTGAAGCAAAGGAAGACCCCCAAGAGGACCCACAGGTCGAAGGCCCAGGAGTAGCAAGAGGACCTCAGGCAGCTCACCAAAGATGGAGACCCACAGTGTAAGGGATGCAGTGAGGACTCTGATCTTCAAAGGATAAGGTGCTGGAAGTTGGAGCTTCTTGTTGCCCGAAGATCTCTGGAGAGCAGAGTCAACAAGCCTTGGCAACGGCAAGTCGATGTGGTGCACAGGGGTTTGGTCCCAGCGACTCCGACGAGGGATATTGTCCTCAAAGTTTCAGAGAAGACTGGTCCGGCCTCTATGGAGCTGCAGAACCACAACTTGTGTGTCTGGGCCTCGGGTAGTCCATAGGACGACAGGAGCAGCAGACCGGCCAGCTTTGTTGTTGTGCATGCAGATGCTGGGGAGTGACTCCTTCACTCCAGGAGAGATTACTTCAGATGTCCTTGATGCACACCGGTCCTCTGGAGAAACTGGATGAAACACAGAACGAGGCAGAAGAGTTGAAGAACAGCGAGACCAGGAGCGGCAGGAGTCTCCTTTGATGCAGTTTCAGTTCCATTCGATGTTCAGCAAAGTCCAAGTTTCCAAAAGGTCGAAGAGTGTCTTGGTTTCAGAGGTTAGTGGCGTTCCACAACGAATCTGAGGACCCCCCCCACAGGGAAGTCCTTAAGTACCCTAGGGACAGGTTTTGAATGACTCGGGGGAGGGGTCCCCCCAGAGGAGGGGCTGGACAGAGGGGAGGAGGATACTCCCCTGTCCTTAGCTTAGTTTCACGCCAGAGTAGGAACCAAGGGTCCTAAACTGTCTCAAACCGGAGTATGCAAGGAGGGCACCAAATGTGTCCTGCAATGCAGTCTGGTGGCGCTGCAAAGCGCCCACACCCCAGTACACTAAGTCCTGTCTGGGAGGTGGGCTCACCTCCCTGTGACAGGGAACCTATTGTTCTACCTTCCCCTGCTCAAACTTAGCTCAACAGCAGAAGGGCAGAATCGTGTCTGTGGTCAGCAGCAGCACTAGCTTTCTGGCAGACCCTGAAAGGCTGTTACCGGGAGTACAGGGGAGTCCCCTAAGGAACCCCCAGTACATGGAAATCATACGTCTAGCACCGGAATCGGTGTTGAGGTATGACTCCAACATGTTTGATACCAAACATGACCATATTCGGTGCCGCCACTATATAGTTAGACATCTAATAATGACTGATGTCCACTATAGGTCTTAAAACGGCTGACTGCACTTACAAAGCCTGGAGAATCGACTCCGAGGTTTGTAGGGGTGCCCTGTTCATGCAGGGGCACCCTCACACTTACAACAAAGCACCCTGCTCTCAGGACTGAAGGACCTACCATATGGGTGACTTATAGGTTTTAAGTGCAGTGACTTCAGATATAAGGAAACTTATATCTGTTTTGAGAGGTGCAAGTACCAACTCACACAGGCTGCAGTGGCAAGCCTGTAGTCAGAGTTTAAGTGGACTCCCATGGGTGGTACAATACATACTGCAGCCCACTGGGGCGGTGGCTTTGCTATCTCCAGGAACGTCTTTTCTTCAATTTCCGAGGGCCAGTGTCCTCCCCTATAGTACAGTAACTGCACATCCTGTCTACCTCAGATTGGATGTCACCCTGCTTGGTGAAGAGAGACAGTGCAGTGGGGATAGACTCATGCCGGGTGATGTTTACTAGTGTCCTACGGGATTCTACTTTATTCGGTTGGATTTTTGCCTTGATTCCGCATAAGTACATATGGATAAGGCACTTTGCTTTGTCGGGGTATATCTCCTGCGATCAGTAAAGCTTGTCTGCGCCTACGGCGTGAGGTGTCAGTGAATAGATATACCATGACTGGTTCGTAGTTTGTGTGCCTACGTCGGTAATGTGCTGATATCAGGTGTTGTGTAGGAGTGCATTGTGTAGTACATGAGGAATGCTAGCATTTGGCTCAGTGTAGGTGCGAGCAGTCTCTGCACATGTGTTGCTAGAATGTAGAAGTAGATTAGGCATACTTTTGGCTCTGGAGGGGCTCGAGAGCTCCTTGGCTAGAGAGCGATTGTACAAAAATACATAACTTAGGTAGCATTTCGTAGGCTGTAGGGTCATCTTCAAGGGATATGTCTGTCGTTTGGGCTTGTCGGCTGTGGTTGGTTGGTTGTCTGTTTGTGGTTGCTGCTTGTTGTCTGGTGTCTGGGCACGCAGAGATGTCTTGTCCGGATGCGTGCAGAAAAATATCCTTTGAGACGAGGCTACAAAGTCAGTTCGGGATTTGCGCTACTTGAGCGATTGGCCTTGTAAAAAGTATGTGAAGGAATGGCGTACTGCGGCAGTGTTGGTACACTAGTAGTTAGATCACAGACCTGCAGGGTAAGAGCTGCAGGTTGTAGGTTAGCTTGGAAAAAATACATTGTTAGGCAGTTTTGGAACTTTCCTGTGTTTATTTGTAAATGATACCCTCCATGGTTTCACTGCAAATTTTTCTCCTACTGGATAGAGGTGATAAAATTTTACTGGAATGATGTGGTTTGGATCTCTGCATGTGGCGTGGAACGATGCTTCTTTCTAATTGGGCTGAGTTAATGTGTTACGCCCTCCTTCTGGAAGGGTCGAGAGTCTTTGTGCTGTTTTGTGCGGGTCCCGGGGGCGGTTACCTGTGGTTTTGGCATTACTAACTTTAGCAAGGGATACTGGAGGTCATGTGTGTACCCCTGTCGGAACCTGCAGGGGAAAACGGCTGGGACTATGTTGATTTGCAGTGCTTTTCTTGGCAAGTGTCAGGGGTCTCATTGGGATTTTTATGTACTTGGACTAAATGAGATGGTGCTACTCAATTCAATGGATTTCCCTTTGGGATACCGCCGACATCGTAGCCATCGTTGGACTCGGACAATCATGAGGTCCCCTGAGTGTCATTCTGACTGGCTGGGCACGGTTGATGAGCCTATCCCTGCACCCCAGGCGTGGGGCTCTAAAACTCATTTGCGAAGACCCTTTCTCTCCTGTCGCTCCCCTTTCCCTCGGACCTAGGATGTTCTAGTTTAGCCACACTTGGCGGTAAACAGTGGCTTTCTACCCAGCTTATCCAGTGGGCAGACCTTGGACAGTTTTGGAAGCTTTTAGGGGAGAGGAGGAGGAGGCCGAATGTTCTGCCCACAATGGGAGTCAGGTGGGCAGCCAGGGCCTGTCTTGCTGTGAGTAAGTGAACCAAACCGGCTACTCGTCAAAAACTACTTGCCCAAACGTCCGGGAAAGCTGGCTTCCGCCACTGGAGCAGTTGCCTCGTTTTGGGACTATAGGAGTGCCTTAGTTTGGCGGCACGCCCTTAGATGGTTGAGACTTATATAGCCAGCCCAAAGTTGGACTTGGGTGAGTGGTCCTGCACTAGGACTGGGCGGATCTCCTCTGGAGTCCATATGAGGAGCTCCCCTTGAGACGGATGCCATCTGAACTTTCGTAGCTAGCACTGCCCCCTCGAGGGCAGTCTTGATCAACTTCTGTTGGACCAGCTTGGCGGTGTCTAGGCCTGATTCTGCTTTTCCCTGTCATTTTCCTGTCTCTTCTGGAAATAGTGTAGTATGTAGACCTGTATTTCCAGCCAGGGTTTGGTGTCTAGCCCTACTACGCTATCTAGTCCAGTCTGGATCTCCTTGATTAGTCCCTTTTTGAGGATGTTGAGGAAGAATGCAACCTGGCGACTCGTGTCAGCCAAGGGCTGTTCTTTCTCCTGCCCCCACCATTCTCGCATTGTGAACTCAGTCATGGTTGCCCCAGGTTTCATGATCTCTGCCATTAATCCTCCTACGTCTGGGCGGTCAGGGAAAACCTCTGACCGTCCAGATTGGGAGTCTGAATGAATTACATGCAGCCCCATCATGCTCAGTGTTAATGAGCGTGACTGCAAGGATGAGGGCTCGGGAGAACACCGAGTCGGTCTCCTTACCAATGAGGCTGCTGAGCATGCTTTTGATCTCACCTCTAGCTAGGTGTATACCTGCGGTGTTCTTTTCAAAGCAGGAGATCCATTTCCCTGCCCCATCCATCAATGGGGCTGTTTGTTCCTGAGCCCTTCTTTGTCCATCTGTGCCCAAGGCACTTAGATGGTTCCTGCTGTGCCTTTCTGGAGTAGCGGACAAATCCTAGCTTTGGGTAGCTTTGTTGGTTTCTCCTCTACATAGCGCTTCCATTGTTTCAAGCACCCTTGCATGTAGAGGTAGTTCCATTTCTGATCCCCTCCCCCCATGCCTAAGGCAGTCTTCCGCAATGGCCATATCCTCGGGTTTGAAGGATCAAGGATGATCAATACTGCTGGACCTTCCTTTCGGTCCAGCAGGCCACTAGGTGGAAAAAAGGCAGCCCAAAGACCTCACCCTCTTCTCTAGATATTATCTCTCTGTGGGTTGGCCTGTCTAACCAGCGTGCTCAGAGGGAGCGGTGGGCATCCCCATAATAGCTCTCCTCATGCACGCGTAAAGGTGCCCTGCTGCTCCTTCTGCGTCTCAGTTGTGTCTCTGTCAAGCTTTCTGGCTACTTATTTCCTGATCAGCCCCTCTCCTGGGTCGACGGCCTGGTGATATATGGGCCACCATTAGGGGCCTTTCTCACGACTCATCCCAGGGCTCATCTCTTTGAGGCCTGAGGCTGAGCTCCTTTGGCCTCCGGGGAGGCGGAGTTGTGCCCCTCTTTGCTGGGCTTTCCAGGTGAGAGCTCTCTCTCTCTCCATCCTTATCTCTCACCTTTCCTCTAACTCCCACCTGGGTTACCTCCTTCTTTCAGTGCTACGTGCTGTTCTTCTGGTCAATGTGGTTGGCCTTAATCTCGTTTGCTGATACTTCTTTCGTGCCATAGGCCTGCCTTGGTGGAGTGTACCCCGCGGTCCCCTTTCAGAGTCAGATCTTGCGGGACTGGGGCTCCTTTCTTCCCCTTCACTGGTGTAATCAACTTCTAAGAGGGCCACAAATCTCCCTTGGACCTTATGGTGCCCGGTGGGATACTCAAGAGTATGCTCTCCTTGCTCGGTCCAGACCGGCTGGGTCGCGTCCGATTGGTCGAACCCTGAGGGGGGCCTAGTACCTGTCTTAGCCGGGGCTGAGGCGGGGCGAGGGGGGGGGGTGGGGGGGGGGGGGCTCCCGCTTAGCCTTCTTATATCCTGTATACCTGGTCTGCATGTGAGTCTTTGTGTGTTCTGTGGTGTTGCTGTCGAATGTGCCCCCTTCAGGCCAGGGAAATGCGTGTATCTTGGTTTGGGCATGCCACTCACGCCACTGTTTCTCTAGTTTCATGGCCTGGGTGGGAACCTTGCATCCATGTGGTCTACTGGAGTCTTCCGTGATGGATTGGGAAGCTTGTTTGTTTTAAGGTCTTCTGCTAAATTTTGATTGTCCTGAGATTTTTAAAGAATTACAAATTCTACTCTAATTTTGGGGATCTGTGTAGACTGGATGGTACCGAAAACCAATCTACTTGAAAAAAGGACTATTATTATCTAAAACATAGACTTACTAGCATGACATAACATTTAAACATGCAGCATGAATTGCAAAATTTCAACATCAATAAATGCATAAAAATGGAAAACAAGTAATAAGACTTAAAAGGTTAACATAAAAAATAGTTATTTTGTCCAAAAAACTGGGCTCTCTTATCATGCCTATAGCCCGTGGAGAGGGGAAGCTCTAGTTTGCAAAGCTATGTGAGCCTTATAGTCTGACTATTGGCTGGGAGGACAAAAATTAGCTACGGTTTGAGAGGAGGAAAAAGTATAACCTGATAACTATCGACCCCTCCAACCTGACACAAGCTACACCTGATTCACCAAGGTCCGAATTTTCCCAATTTTCCGAATGACACCCTATATCACACCCAGGGGATGAGCGCATCATTGCCTAACACCCAGCTATCCAAGCGGAGAGAAAAAGATGTTGGCTTTGTATCCCACTCGGAGCCTATGCGTGCTATCTTGCCACCACGCCCAGTGATCTGTGCAATCCCTTACTGTCACCCAGGGACGAGGCCTAGCCTCTTTTCCACACCCAGTAGTACAAGTGATCCTTTACTGACACCCAAGGGATGAGGCGTACCCTGTTTGATGCTCAGTGGTACAAGCAATCCCTTACTTAAACCCAGGGACAAGGCGTACCTTGTGCTCCATGCCCAAGGTCAGGTAGCTACTTTTGCCTTCTTCTAGCGTGCTGACTAGGGGAAAAACAAAAGTGATCTACGCGATTGTCCTAGTATGCCACACCCCACATGTTGGGACTAAGGATCAGAAGTAGTCTCTTACCCTATGACAGCTGTGTCCGGACGTACCTCCGCCCTGTGGACTCAGTAGAACTTCTAATCAATTATGGTGTCTCCTCATTAATCTTTTTGCGTAGATGTGAATCATTTCGAGCCCGGGTTCTTCCTTCAACAGCAGTCTAGCTCGATGAACCAATCTCTCCTGGCTGGCTTTCCAAAATGTTGCTCGAGTATGAATTTACCTTGAATAAATGAAGACAAGAGGCGTTTGGCCAAACATGAACAAGTTGATTTAATTAAATGCTGCGGCTGGGAGAGCCTCGAAAGAGGCGTCTGCTCAAAGGTTTTCGGTGTACAAAGTTTTGGCCGCTGTTATGTACAGTTCATGAGGTACAAAAAAAGCAATTTTCTACATTCCAAGAGAGTCACTCAGTTGTAAATCAACAAGCCCTGGATTCTGATAAGGACACAGATGGCTCTCAACATCTGGGAGAGCTAGTGTGGGCTAGTGTGTATGTGTCCAGATGTCCGGCATGAGGAGCGCGTAATCATTACATGTGATGTGCATGTCGTGTCCTGGTTGCCTGAGTGGTTCTATCTCCATGTGGTATCTAGCTTTGTGGTATTTTTGTGGAACACTAGCCTTTGGCCAACTGGTTTTATTGGGACTATTTCCTCGAAATGGTTTGTGGTGCACCGATCTATCTGTTGGATCGATCAGGGTTTTCTCTGGGCGCGTGTTTGTCTTTAGGTTATAGAGACCTCGTCTGTCACCTGGTATTCGAAAGGTGTGGGTGTGGGTCGTAGGACTTGTCTAACCATGTATTTCTGACTCTGGTTGATGGGGACGTCACTTTAGGTGAATCCGACACCAATGTTGTGAGTTCTTTAGAACTCCTGAAAATTATATGGCAGTCACTGGCATAATTTTTATTGACAACCTAACATTGTGCATACAAATGTCACAGCATACATTGACATTATTCGTACTGATATTGACACGGTTACGTTTGCTTAGGTCATAATGTACATCTGCATTGTTCTTACTGGTAACATTATTGTCATTTGAGCATGTATTATGACATACATTGATATCGTCACTGCCGGGGCCGGCGCTACTGGGCAGGTACAGGTTAAGACGTACATTGATATTGCATTTATTTTTATTGCCGTTGTCGGCCTGCACACATCACAGTAATCAGTAACATTGTATTCACCCATTGCAACAAAATGTAGCAACATATAAGATGTATATTTATTTCATGTTGTTTTGTGCTCCTTCCCATAGAGAACATAAAAGGTATGCGTTTTTCTTTTTTCTTCATGCTATATTCTTAGGAGCATAGGCCATTCATTACCCTGTGATGCCTTAATTGTGCAGGTCATATGACTACGAGAAAGGGACTTAACCATGGTTATGTATTTTGGTTTCATCTGTATCCTAATTCATGTCAATTATTAATTGAAAGCCTGACACTAAATGCATTTTCCTTGAATGTTGACTAGAGAGGCTAATGTTGAAAGACTTCAAGAAAGACATAAAAACACTGTTCCAATTTCTTCCTGTGATATCTTGATCTATGTACAAATGAGGCTAGATTCTGGTCATCAATGCAGCTATCCTTTAGTACTGTGTTGTTGATTACAGTTTCTGTTTTGGTGCATCTTATTGCTTTCTTTCTCTACCTATTTTATGTTGTTCTGTTAGTTTCATTACTCTTTAAGCTTCCGTCTCACTTTTCCTCCCTGCATGTACTTTGTATGTCATTTCTCATGTTCTGAGTAGTGAGGCACGTAATATTTGATGGTATTTTGAACTTGCCTATATTATCTGCGCAGACGTCTGCTCCGTGTGCATTTCCTCACTGAGACACTGCCTTTTCAATCGCGTACAGAGGTTAAATCAAAGGATTATAATGAATTCAACATTTGCAGTAGTTATATTTTGATAGAATCAATCCCTCCTACTCATTTCTTGTCTTGATATAATATCTAGCTGAGTAATGAATATCTTTTCCTCCCTCTTTGTTTGGTTATGTTTGTTAGATTCCCTCCATATGGCACACATTTCTTGGTGCCCTAGTGTCTGGCATAGAACTTCAGTCAACTGCTCACCTTTACAGACATTTTTCATATGTTGTTTTGGCCCATTCTGTGCTTTGGCCCATTCTGTTCAGTTCTTTATCCATAGTTCATACTTTGGTGGTCTCTGGCTTACCGACTGAATTGTTAACCACTGTTTTAGCTAAAAGAGGAGTATGTCAGCAAATACATTTCTCATTTTATAGCCTTTCGGAACTAGGCTTATCCCCAGCAAATATTGTTTCATAGTCTAAACTGGTAGTGACCTTGTGGTAATGACATACACTCCACCTCTGTATTATAGAATTCCAGAATTAGTGGGCAGTTCCACACCATGTGTATAAAATCAGTATCTGGGGCACTACATCGCACATGTGCTTACGACCTCCCTGTGTCTATACTTGCTAGTATCTCTGGTGACATATATTTTATGGAAGTAATGGAACTCGCTGTTCTGTTCCATTCTATTTCTGTTATTGGGTCAGGACACTTCAACTCCAACATTTCTTGTTGTTCTTCCATTTCCCCTTAAAACCAGTGCTGTCTACAGGTTTATTATTGAATTCCTACTTCTTGCCAGGCCTATGGTCAAATATCTCTTTGTTAAAAGATGCTAGTTCTCTATGTGTTTGTACTTTCTCTTGGGTTGCTCTGACTCTCCTTCCCACCAGGTGCCTGGCATTGCAGGCCTGAAGTTTGCACCATTCTGAAGTGTCTTCACCCAAAGGTTGAACGTTTCCAATATTGCTCTCGAATCTTAGAGGATGATGGAGGCCATTATTGTGACTGGCCATACTCAGATGGTCTCTTACCAGTGATGGCTTGCTCCTGCCCCGCACTACCAGCTGTCAGCCACCTCTCCCAGGGCTGACATCTAGGAAACCAGCAGTATTTGGCCTTCTCTTCCTCTGTGTCATGCCACTCTCCTCCCTCTGCTTCTGTCCCACCGTACTGCCCTGGATGGACTCAACTTCATCAGTGTTGTAGCCACCATCTTGTCTTCTGGTGCAGTGTTGTCTCTGGTTGCACACAAGACCTTCACCCATGCAGGGAGCATGGTCTTGTCCTTTTCAAATAACTGCTGACCCTGGCCACAGGTGCTCTTTGGATAGATGCTTCATAAGCTGGACTGCATATACAGAATTTGCTGCTCATCTATGGGTTAAGAAATTCCATGTTTTTCTAAAAGTAGGACTTCTGCTGAGCAACAAGATTCCATTCGGGCAGACGTTTAATCCACATTAATTCAAATTGATTTCTTATATAATTGACTATAAGCCATCTTGTTAAGCCACACCCTTATTTTCTTCTTTATATTGTCTGGATTGGCCTCCTGATTCTCAGTCTTTTTTTGTGCCCTGCCTTTAATATTAAATGTAGTGTGCTGAGATGCCTGCTTTAGAATACATTGTTCTATGCCATATTGAATCATGTAACTCTGTTGTAGGTTTCATGATTCTACTGCTTTCAAATGTCATAGTTCTGTCTCTATTCAGTTTAATAAACAAAGTGCAGTAGGTTTTAGTGCCTTCTCAGTTGCAGGTATATCTTGTTCAAAAATCCTCTGGTGCATTCAAAGGTGATTTTTAGGCCAAGCATGATTTTTGCCTCGTCATAAAGCTCTTACTGATATTGGTGTATTTGAATTCCTGGGTATGGTTGATCTGTGGGTGCATGGATTTGTGTGTTTTTCTGCTCTTGGCACGTTTTAAAAACATTGAGAAATGGTACTTCTCAGAAGCATGCTAACAAGTGTTTGGTTTTGGTGTGGAATAATGGTCTATTTGCCAGTGTGCTAATGTATTGCAACTTATTGACAGATCCTAGCATACATTAAAATAATAGTCTGAACAGTCTCACAGAAATGCATTAGTTAAAGTGCAGTCTGATCTCAGAACTCAGTGTTGCACCAAAACAGCAGTATTGCAAATTATTGGTGATGCCTCACATACCCTAGATACAGGAGATTAATGTCTGCTGATTCTACTCGATCTGCCCGTGGCCTTTAAGATTGTAATTCACGATATCCTAATATGAATTGTAAGAGACTGTATTGGCTTTTAAAATCTGATGTTGACTGGTTTGAATTCTACCTCCCAAATTAAATGCAAGAGATTATGGTTGGCGACTCTTTTTAAAAAATATATATTTTTTTTTCTTTACATGTCCCTGTATCACGGGTGGTCCCACCAGGTTCCATCTCAGCACTCACCCTCTCCAACCTATATTTTGGACCTTCAGGTATTTATGGTAGTAACCAAGCCAGATCAACTAATCGAGATCTTGCAGTTTGGGCTTGCGACTTCTGAGCCCTGCTACCCTTTTTTGAAGATCTAACAGAGGTATCGGTGGTAGCTTGGTCTAAGCCATGGACACCTCTGCCAGTGAAACACCCTGAGCTAGGTGTTGTGGATCTGCTCCTGATGACCTAGCCTTTCAGACCCAGCACGAACTCCTGAGAACTTAGTGGTCCAGTTTTCCACTAGCAAGGTCAATCCTAAAGCATTCATCACTGCCCCACTGGGCAGAGAATTCAAGTGCTTTAAAATGTATGAAACAAAGGTTTCCTCAGCTTCCAGTTTGGCATTAATGTCCCTGAATGCTGTCTGTCTACTAGGGTGCTATATACATGCCTTCTGGGATATGGCCAGTTAGATTTTACCAACGTTTTCTGAGTCATTTGAGAATGGGATTGCACAAGTGATCCATAAATGACAGGCCACTGTTAAGTCTGGACATGACAGACTGTGTGAGTCATGCCACCGGCACCAGTATGGTGATACAACATGATGTATAGATGCATACTGTAAGAAATTGGAATATTATTCCACCTCAAGGAATAATCACAACCATTGTCAACATAAACTCTCAAATATTTAAATTAACCTGCGCTTAACCCCCATGTAGTCATGGAATAGAGCAGACAGACTTTACCAAGTGCAATGTGTAAAGTATTTATGCAGTAGCGAAACAGTAATAGAGTAAAAAGGCAAAACAATAGAAATCTCTAACCTAGCTAGACAAATAGAGTAACATTTAATAAACAAAATGACACCAAACTACTGAAAACCAATAAGAGGAACCAGATATGATTGTTTAAAGTTTTAAGTAGAAACGGCTCCAAAAAACACAAAGCACCAAAGATGGTCTGTGGTTGCGATAGACCAGGACCTAGGTACAAGTTGAGGCTGACTGTGATGGAGCGCCTTCTGAATGAGAGTCTTGTTTATAAAATGGTGGTATGTATACACCTTCGCAACAGAGTATACATACTACCAAGATGAAGGCTCGCCCGCCCAATTTAAATGCAGGAGAAGCTTCTATTTTGCTTACGGCTGTTACTACTCCATCACCGCCATAGCCCAACTTCTCAGATGGATCGTGTGAGAAATGGCTACATGTCCACGCACTCAATCAAGTTTGGCCAGACATGTAACCGTTTTTTTACTGTCTGTCACCGACAAGCAAACCCTGGTGGTGAGCATTAGTAAAAATAAAATAATGCTTCCCCCGCCATGGGAGATGACTTCCATTGTAAGATTAGCAATGTTTTTTTATTTTCAAAAAGAAAATCACCTTGCGGGATTTTCTTTAAGAAAAAACAATACGTTTGGTGCAGGTTTGCGTCATGCTGATACAGCCCTTCACCAAAGAGCGTATTGCCGTGACGGCCTATCCTGACAATGTGTTATAAATGATCTCCAAGCTGATTGTGATTTATGAATTTGGCGGTCGGGTGCTCCACCAGGGCGACTGATATATTTACTCCGTTGCCCTGGTGGAACAACGGCCCAACCACCAACATATACCTGCGACCCTTAGTCTTTTAAGCCCCATTGCACCACTGGTGTACACTTCTAAAGCCTCCCAGGACCTCAAGAGAGGCACTAAGAGACTCGCAGGATGTCAGGCAGAGGCCAGCAGCAAGTTCCAGTTCAGGTCCGTCCTGTTGCCACTAGTCAGCTAGGTTGTTGAAATTGGGTTACTGGTTGACTAGGGTGTGAACCCTGATCAAGCAACAACCTCGATCCTAGTTGGGGTAAGAGGCAAGCGACCCCTAAATTAACTTGCGCTCACCCTGGTAGCTTGTCACAGAGTAATCAGGCTAAGCTAAAGTATTTGTGCTACAATTCAGACAGAAAAAATATCACACAAAAAGATCCAGCACCTGATTTAGAAAAATATAGTATATTTTAGTAAATAAAATAAGACCAAAATGACAATAATCCAATTAGGGAAACCTGAGAAATAAAATTTCAAAGTTTTAGGTTGCAATAGCACCAAAAAGCACAAAGCACCAACAAGTGATATCTGGTTGCGCCGGACCGCGACAAAGTCACAAGTTTAGACTGACCGTGGTGGAGCGTGGGCTTGCTAAAGGAACCGGGTTTGGCCTACTGAACAAAGTACCTTACATCATGGTTGCGGAGCGTTGCGTGGATCAGAGACGAAGAAGCGGCGTGTAGTCGAAGTGATGCGTTGGTTCTAAGATGTGGCGAGGCTGCGGTGCAAGGTTCTGTTGCATCATCCCATCAACAGGACTCTCGAAACAAATCTGGTAGTGGAGGATGCGGTATGCAACTGGTGATGGGTTTGTTCCGAAGTGCTGCGAGGCTGTGATGAGGAGGCCGGCGCTGTTGTTGAGTTGTCATCAATGAGAGATGCGAGGACCTGTGTCGGAGATGCGCCAAACCTTTGATGCATCAGTTCCAAAGATGTGAGGTTGATTCAGACCTTCTGCGCTGGGTCCGATCCACGCAGCAGCGGTGATGCAGTGGTTCTGCTTGAGGATGAACTGCTCAGCGGGGGAGATGCGTCTGTTTGGCTCAAGAATGCTTAGTAGAGAAGATGCTTAAGTCCTGTTGATAAGCACCATGTTACGTGTCGTGGGAAGCAAGAGTCAGACCAATGTCTTTTGTTCTCCTTATTTATTCATTGACAAAAAACAACATCATATAGTCCATTTTATTTCCCTCTCCGGTACTCAGATCCTCTGGGTGGACTCCCTTCCAGTTCAGCTGTCCAAAACCATAAAACAAAGAAAACAATGGGGTAAGAATCAGTGTCGTGCTTGACTTTGTGTTTCAACAGGGAAGGGAGTGAGGGGGAAATAAAAACACCCGACATGCAGATAAGGTAAACGCCGGTAGAAAAGAGGGAAGCACAAGACTAAAATCTCCTCCACCTGTGCTTTTGTGATTTAAAGAAAATGCAGCCTGATCAGAGGTGTATCAGCGTCTGTATTAAGGTCTCCCCCCCCCCCCCCTCGTCTAATGAGCGAGTCTGCTCCTCTACCCACCTCCCGTTCCCAAGGAATCTAGCATGCACCTAGGCAAGCCACGCTCCTCTTGGAACGTGGCTGGAGAGTTTGAGGCGTTGTTGGTTTTCTGGCGTTTCGGTTGGCATCTTGGTGGCGAGTTCCAGACCTGTCAAGCAGAGGTCGGGCTCCGCTCCACTTTTCCCGCATTCCTTCCGGACGGGATTCCAGGACTCCGCTCCGAAGTACAGTTATCCTCCGCGTCAACGCCGCCACCTCCTTCTTCCTGTTCCATTCTTGTATCTCCCAGGGAGGCGTGGCTTAACCTTTTTTTACAATCAGGCCGCGGCAGTTTAAAGGGCTCACAGCAGGCGAAGGCTGGGCTTCCCTCACCAGTACGGTGAATTTCTTCCTCCCAATACAAGGGCTGAAAACAGAGCAGAGTTTCAGGCCGGTAGGGCATCATGCATTCCTCCTCTATGGTTTTGGGGTCAGTGGGACGTATAGCCTGACACACCATAGCCCCATTCCCAAGGGTTCAGGACTAGGGTGGCACAACTTGGCAGGGTAGACTTGCAGATGGTAGAGTCCAGGTACAGTTGCAGGGTGGTTAGAAGCACGTTCTGTCTCTGAGGCTTCAGATCAGGATGCCAATCAAATAGCCCTTGGAGTCACTCTAGGTTCCGAGTTCAAGAGATGCAGGTTCTGTCCTTCTCAACCAGGCAAAGAGGGCAGCAGGTCAGCAAAGCAGCACAGCAGTCTTCCTTCCTGGTAGAGTATCCACAGGTACAGAAGTGTACTGAAGTGGTTGTGTCTGATGTCCAGTACTTATAACCAGTGGTGCCTTTGAAGTGGTGGAGTCTTCAAAGACAAGCCTTTGAAGTGCACAGATGTCCTGCCTTGGATCCAGACTAACAACATGGGGCAGGCAGCTCTTTGTGTGGAGACCTGACACAGCCTATATTTAGGTATAAGTGAAGCTGGGTCGAGCTCCTCCCTCCCATCCTGTCAGGATAGCCCACTCAGTCCCATTTAAGCTCCCATTGTGTGTGACTATCTGAAAGAAACCCGTAGTGATAGATTCCTTACCTTAGAATTACCCCCAGGCGTCAGGCTGGATCTGGAAAGTTTTCGTCAGCAGTACCCCTCTGCGTCGGTAGGTGGCGTTGTGCGGCTCTGTGTCCATCGTCGGCATTGTGATCGCCGGGATGACGTCACTGGCAGTACTTAGTCGCCGCCCACGCGCACTGACGTCAGTTCTTTCTTTTTCCGCGCCAGCAAGCGCAGATCCAGGAAGAGCTAGTACCCCCAGTAATTTTTTGACTGAGTTTTTTGAGGCTTTTTGTCTTCTTTTTTCTTGAGTCGATTGACTCCTGCTGTCATAGGGATGCCCGGGTTTAAGAACTGTGGGGACTGTCACCGCATGATGTCGGTGACGGACCCACACCGTGTGTGTCTCTACTGCCTGGGACGCGACCACGACTCCAAGTCGTGCCCCAACTGCCGGGCCACGGCGCCGTAAACTTTGCGGGAGCGGTTCCGAAAGTTGCTGGAAGTTCGGCCGTCTGCTCCACGCCGTTCAAGGTCCTGGTCCCGTGGGAGTTCGAGGGACCGGTCACGGAGTCATAACCATCATTCTTCTGGATCTAAGTCTTCACACTCTGGGTCAGGTAAGTCGAAGCATTCCAAGAAGAAGTCGAAGAAGCGTCGTCACTCTTCGGCTTCCTGTCGCGTGACGTGGTGTCGAAGAAGCGTTGTCACTCTTAGACTTCCCGTCGCGTGACGCGGCTGAGGGTGCAGGCGGTGCCACCCCCGCCGCTCCAGCAGAGCCTAGGACGCCGCCGCCGGCCTACCCGCTCTTTCCGGGTCCGGCGGCGACACCTGCCCAGGTGCAAGAGTTTCGTGCTGCCATGGCCCGACTCTTTGGGCCATCTGGCCCCGCCGGTGTGCCTTTGTGGCCTGACTGGGGGACCTGTTGTTCCATTGCCGCTGGCCCCCATGGGATCTGGGATTGGACCCCGGTCGACGCCGGTTGACCTTGTTACACCTCCACCGACGTCGACCCCACCGGCACTGCCTCCGACGTTGCCCGCTCCTCGGGACGACGTCGTCCCCGGCTTCAGCCCTGAACCGGACACGGCGACGGATCAACGCCGCTCGACACCACTTCCGATGCCGATGTGATTTGTTCCCTATGTCCATCCTCCATATTTTCAGCCTGCTGCACAGACTTCGGAGGAAGGGGAGGACTGGGAGGGGTCTGAGGACCCTCTCACACAGGACTGTGCTTATGATCCAGGTTGGGCAGAGGATTTGGGGAAAGCCAGTGGTCTTGACACCTCGCCTGACCTTGGCATGCATGTGGTTCCAAAGAAGGACAAGGGCCTGCGTCCTATCTTAGACCTTCGGAACGTCAATCGCTTCCTCTGGAAGGAGAAGTTCAAGATGCTCACATTGGGTCAGGTCTAGTCTGTCCTAGACCCGCAAGACTAGATGGTAGCGTTAGACTTGCAGGACGCCTACTTTCATATTCCCGTCCTGCCGGCCCACTGGCGTTACCTGCGGCTCACGGTTAGCCACAAGCACTTTCAGTTCACTGGGCTCCCTTTCGGCCTTACCAGTGCCCCTCTGGTGTTCACAAAAGTGATGGTGGTGGTCGCAGCTCAGCTGCGCAGATCAGGGGTTTGTCTTCCCCTATCTCGACGACTGGCTGTTGAGGGCGGGCGTGCCCCAGTCAGTCGTCTCCCACCTCCAGACTACGTCCGACCTCCTGCATTTGCTGGGGTTCTCCATCAACGTGCCGAAGTCGCACCTGGTACCCTCTAAGCTGCTCCTTTTCATCGGAGCGGTTCTGGACACGTCACAGTTTTGGGTTTATCCTCCCGAACAGCGAGTCCGGGACATTCGGGCTATGATTCCGATCTTTTAGCCCTTGTCGTGGGTTTTGGTCAGGATGACCCTGAGGCTGCTGGGCCTCCTGCATCCTGCTGATTAACCATGCCAGATGGCACATGCGGGCTCTGCAGTGGGACCTGAAGTTCCAGTGGGCGTAGCATCAGGGGTTCCTGTCCGGACACGTCCAGATTTCGGAGGGCACTGCAGTGGTGGCTCATGAACCAGCATTGGGTCAGCGGCAGATCCCTCTCCCTTCCCCAACCGAAGCACACGGTGGTGACGGATGCGTCCCTCCTGGGATGGGGTGGCCACATGGGAGAGGCGGAGATCAGAGGCCTCTGGTCTCCGGCGGAGTCCAAGCTCCATAGCAACCTTCTGGAGCTTCGGGTGATCCATCTTGCACTGAAGGCATTCATTCCCTCTGTCAAGGGGAGAGTAGTGCAGGTGGTCACAGACAACACCACCGCCATGTGGTATTGCAACAAGCTGCGCAGGGTGGGGTCGTGGACCCTATGTCAGGAGGCTCTGCGCCTCTGGACATGGCTGGATCAACAGGGCATTTCCCTGGTGGTTCAATACCTGGCAGGTTCACTGAACGCAAGGGCGGACGAGCTCAGCCACAGGTGCATGATGGATCACGAATGGCGTCTTCACTCGGAGGTGGCACAAGGTCTAGTTCAACAGTGGGGAGAGTCTTGGTTAGATCTATTCGCCACCGAAGAGAACGCGCAATGTCAGCAGTTCTGCACATTGGAATTTCCAAGGGGGCACTCGCTCGGAGACGCTTTTCGTCGCGAGTGGAGTTGCGGTCTATTGTGCGCCTTTCCGCCTATACCACTTCTGCCCAGAGTGCTGAAGGAGATCAGACGCGATCGAGCCCAAGTCATTCTTGTGGCACCAGACTGGGCTCAAAGAGTTTGGTATCCCGTGCTACTCTGTATGAGTGTGGATCCCACGATTCGTCTGCCTCTTCGGGAGGATCCTCTGTCGCAGCAACAGGGGATGGTCCTGCATACAAACCTGTCCAGTCTCCACCTCCTTGCGTGGAGATTGAGCGGCTGCAGTTGATTCCCTTTGACTTGCGTCCTGAAGTCTGTGATGTCATTCTGGTAGCCAGGCGTCCCTCCACTAAAGTGGTATACGCCTGCCTGTGGAATAAATTTGTGGCATGGTGCACAGCAAAGGCTGTGGATCCCCTTTCTGCCCCTCTTTACGAGGTCCTTTTGTTCCTTCTTTCTTTGGCCCGGCAGGGATCTGCTCTGGGCACTATTAAAGGCTATCTTTCTGCCATTTCGGCCTTTCTCAGACTACCTGATCAGCCCTCTCTTTTCAAGTCCCCTGTTGTAAATAGATTTCTCAAAGGCATTACACACCATTTCCCTCCTATTCCGTTTGTGATGCCACAGTGGGACTTGAATCTGGTTCTCACTTATCTGATGTGCGCTCCTTTCGAGCCTCTTCACAACTGTCCTCTTCGCCTTCGTCTTTTGACTCTGAAGACTGCCTTCCTGGTTGTCATCACCTCCGCTAGGCGGGTGAGTGAGCTCCAGGCTCTTTCTTGTGAGCCTCTTTTCCTTTCTATGTACCCGGACAAAGTGGTGCTCAGGCCCCGGCCTTCCTTTTTGCCAAAAGTTGTCACAGCCTTTCATGTTGGGCAGACTGTTACCTTGCCCGCTTTCTTCCAGCCTTCACATCCTTCCAGAGAGGAAGAAAGGCTCCACCGTCTGGACCCAAAACGTGTGCTTTCGTTTTACCTACACCGCACACAACAGTTTCGGGTGGATGACCAACTCTTTGTTGGCTACGTTGGCACCAAGAAAGGTCGGGCGGTGCACAAGAGGACTGTCTCCCGCTGGGTTGTCTTGTGCATCAAAGCCTGTTATTCTTTGGCTAAAAAAGAGCCTCTAGTGGGACTGCATGCTCATTTCCACTCGAGCAATTGCAGCCACTACTGCATTGGGACGGGGTGTTCCCCTGCAAGATATCTATCGGGCAGCTACGTGGGCCTCGCTGCACACATTGACGAAACATTATTGGCTAGACAGCCAAGTCCGGAGAGACTTTGTTTTGGCCATGCTGTTCTCCAGGACTTTCTGGTGTGATCTTGGTTTGCAGACCCACCACCGGGGTTGGAATTGCTGGGGTCTCTATTCAGATGAACAAGTTACTTCCCTTCGGTAACGATGTATCTGTAAGAAACATTAGTAGTGATAGATTCCTTACCGCCCCACCCATCCTCCCCGTTCTGCAAACTGATTTCTAGGGTTAAGGTCATCCCTTTCAGGGCCCTAGTTTCAAGGCACCAGTGGTCAGTATCTTGCATGGCTCTGCGTTCCTGGCGCATGTACAGAATTGACGTCAGCGCGCGCGGGCGGCGTCTTAGTAGTGCCCGCGACGTCATCCCAGCGATCAGGGCGACGACAACGGATGCAGAGCCGCACAACACCACCTACCGACGTGCAGGGGTACTGCTGACGAAAACTTCCCAGGTCCAGCCTGACGCCTGGGGGTAATTCTAAGGTAAGGAATCTATCACTACTAATGTTTCTTACAGATACATCATTACCGAAGGTAAGTAACTTGTTCGTCTAGGTGGAATACACAAAGCCCAACTACCAATTATACCCAATCCTATAACCAGAAACAGGCGTGAGGCACCAAAGGGCTAAGGCAAGAAAATGACAACTTTCTAAAAGTGGCATTTTCAGAGTTGTAATCTAAAATCTGACTTCATCATAAGTTAGGATTTTTAATTAGGATTACAGAGACACCAAACCTGAAGCCTTCATATCTTCCCATTATGAAATTAAGCTTTTAAAATGTGATAAGGTAATCCCAATGTTATCCAATGGGAGATATAGGCATTGCAGTAGGGAAAAAACTGATTTAAGAGTTTTTCACTAGCAGGCCATGTAAAACTAAGCAGTACATGTCTTGCTTTTGAAATGCATTGCACACTGCCCTTTGGGCTGTCCAGGGCTTACCCTAGGGGTGACTTATTTGTATTAAAAAGAAGGTTTGGGCATGGCAATGATTTTAACTTGCCAGGTCGACATATCCATTTAAAACTGCACACACTGGCTTTACAGTGGCAGGCCTGAGACGTGTTTAAAGAGGAGCTACTTAAGTGGGTGGCACGATCAGTGCTGCCTGCAGGCCCACAAGTAGCATTTAATGTACAGGCCCTGGGCACATGTAGTGCTCTTTACTAAGTAAATTAAAATGCCACTTGGGTATTAGCCAGTTCTACCATTTTAAGGGGAGAAGAGCACAAGCACTTTAGCACTGGTTATCAGTGGTAAAGTGCACAGCCCTAAAGCCAACAAAAACAAATTCAGCAAAAAGGGGAGGAAGAAGGCAAAACGTTTTGTGGGTGACCCTGTAGCCATTTCCAACATAGGTACTTTCAGTAAAAGCCCTCCTGTAGCTGCTTGAATTCATGTAGCTTGAACAAGAGGTCTGCATTTGACCCTTGCAGACCATTTTTTGTCCTAGGTCTGAGAGGGAGCAGGTACTGTCCTTCAGGGTTTCTCTCTGGTCACAGACAGCAGATCGAGTACTCCTCTAATCTTCAGTCAGCAGATCTATGGTTAGAAGTATCCTTCAGAAGAACAAGTTACTCACCTTTTGTAACATTCTGTTGCAAAGACCCTGTCTAACTACAGATTCCTCACTGCCTCCTTCCTTCCCTATCTGTGAAGTAGACTTTGATGATTGCTGTAATAAATGATTATGGATGAACTATGGTTGTGTTTTTTATTTCTATGTGTTTATCTTAAAGTTAGACACATGCTTGGTTAGGCATGACAATATGACGAGCGTCTAAGCGTTTTGCGGGATTTCTTTTTTCCCTTCATCATTCTGCGATCAGAGATAGCTTTCAAGACCATAAGACCAGAGGAGGTGCTGTGGCAACGGCTGGCTGGGGAGAGGAGTACACTCCTTTCATTGGCAGCTTTGGAAGAGGGCTGCACTGCATGGAAGAGATCGGCGGTCGCAATGAAGTCAACTTTGAAAGCTGGGGGTGAGGATGCCACTGAGGTATTGTTGTGGCCTCCCTGCCTGCAGAGAGGCCCGGATAGGGTGGTCGGGATGCTGGTAAGCAAACCCAAGTTTGGATCCTGGTGGCAGAGGGAGAGGATGTGCGTTTCTCCCCCTTCTCCTCCATTGGACTAGTCTCTTCCTGGGACAAGTGGGGGGATGGTTTGGTGGGGACTGCGGGGGGGGGGTTCCACAGAGCCGACTAGGCCTTGGGCTGACACCCTCTGACCCATTCCCTGAGGTGGGTGATGGTGCAAGTGAGCAAATTTAGCTCACTCGTCTGTCTGAATGCCCCTTGCTCACTGAAAGTAGTGGATACTCCCCCGGCCCCTCCTCCATGGTGTGGCGCTCCCTTTGCGGCTGAGACGATTTGATTGCAAGGGGACCAGAGAACACAGGGGACTCAGACTCAGTGAGCAATACTTTAAGGAGAGCAAAGTGGTCCTCTCCCCCTATGGCCCAACACACTTGAATCACTTACTGCAGTCTGAGCCCCGGTGCTTGTGCTGCTTGTCTTGAGGTGTGCTGACAGTGCAAGTGGGCTGAAGTCCAGCTTTAGGAGGCCCACCCTATCCTTCCTTTTACCCTCACCCAGCCCCCCCCTGAGGTCTCCAACCATAGCTGGCTGTTGCCTTCTGAGGCATTTGATGCTTGAGTTTGGTGGGGTGTGGGACGATTGGTTGCTCACCGTCTCTGGAACAACTGACCCGCATACGTGGTCTGAGGCTGACACAATCTTTAACAATCCTATCACCTTCCTCAACGGGGTTGGCACCCCTGAATTAGTGTTAAAATCCTGCGTCTTACGTGGGTAAACCGAAGAGTTTTGACCCTCCATCCGAAATGAAGATGAATAGATACATGTTGCCAAGCCTAGTACGGGCCTCGAGGGTGCTTCCACCCAAAACCTTCCAGCACCACCGGTATGGCCATGATTCTGCAGGAAATTTGTGCTTCGAGTAGCTGAGGAAACAAATTGGAGATGTGGGGAGAGATGTGTCGCTACTGCGCCAAGATCTCTGTAATGTGGCTCAAAGAGTCACAGGGGAGGCGAGCGGAGTCTAGACGTTGAAGGGTGACATGATTACTGTTAGACTTGGCATCTTTTGGCGTGTTTCCCCTGAGTTTTTGCTGTCTGACCTCCCGGTTTTGACTCTTTGCTGGCGTAGTGTGCCTGCACACGTTTCTCACTGCTGATCAGTACTAAAGTGCAAGTGCTCCTGTGGTAAATTGTGTTATGGATTGGTGTTTCCATGATTGGATATTTGATTTACTTGTTAGTCCCTAGTAAAGTGTACTGAGTTTGCCAGGGCCTGTAATCAAATGCTACTAGTGGGCCTGCAGCACTGATTGTGCCACCCACATGCGTAGCCCTGAAAAGGTAACTCAGACCCCCCATTGTGGAGTCTGTGCGCACTTTGTTACTGCCATGTCGACCCACTTGCCAGTCCCTCACCTTCCCTTTTCTTACATGTCAGCCACCCCTAAGGTAGGCCCAAGGTACCCCTGTGGGCCGGGTGCAGTGTATGTGAAAGGTAGGACATGCCCTGGTGTGTGTGGCACGTCCTGATAGCGAACTGCGGCCAATTTTGTTTTTTGCCATTGCAAGGTTACCTGTTCCCCATAGGACAGAACGGGGAGTTTGTTTATAACATCTTATAAACATAACTAGCTCGGGGAATTAGGTAGGAAAATAAAGTTTAGTATGCCTGAACTCAGAATCTAAAAATGCATCTTTTCGTGAAGGTGATTTTGACATTCTGTGTTTGAAAATACCACTTTTAGAAAGTAGGTATTTTCTTCCTCAGTCATCCCGTGTGCCTCTGCTGGAATGTGGATTGCCTGTCTGCGTTTTGGATGACAGAAGGCTGGGGAGTAGGAGAGGCTCCAGATAGTCTAGGTGGGTCAGAAAAGGGCTGAATAGGCCTGGGCTGCTCTTGGGGAAGAGGGAGGAGATTTCCTTGCACCTCAAAGGGCCTGGTCTGCCTCTGACAATGCTGTGTCCACCTCCTGCCAGGAAGTCACACCAGAGAAGGCAAACTTGGTTCTACCTGGGCACAGACACTCTCTGTCTAAGAGATCAAAGGATTTTGGGATATGAATATTGGGGCTCAGGCCCCTGAACTTTAGAACTCTTTTGGACCAAGAAGACTGCCAAGAAGAAGAGCTGCAGAAGCTGTGAGGAGGACCTACCACTTTGCTGCGTCGGCCTGCAGTGGCTGCTTCTGTCTTGGGCAGTGAAAGGACTGGACTGAACGTTCTGCAGTCTGCTTTGTGAGTTTCTCCAAGGGCTTGAGGTAGAGCTTACCCCCTCTTCAAGAAGTCTCAGGAACAGCAAAGACTTCAAGCTCTTCTGCCCTCAGCACTGGGGACTGTGTGTTTTGTGCTGCAACAGAAGAAAAGCAACCCAATGCAGTCTACGACGCCGCTGCCGACTCCGTGTCCTGAAGGCACCGCAGAGGGCACCGCCGCAATGCGACCCTGGTCTCACTGATGATGCCTGCTGACTCCGCCACCGAGGGGGTGAGCATGGGTTATTTTAGGAGTGTAACTCCCTTATCCTGACAAGAGTGGTGGTTTCTGCCCGACTTTGGCACATGCCCTAGCCAACCAAAAATCCAATTTCTAACAATTACCCTTTGAACAGATGTGTCTAAATTACTAGTGGGCACCAAAACCCTGAAAGTGGGGGCGGAAGATTCAGAGAGTAGATCCAGGTGCAATAACATAAGGATTGTTGGCTTGCTGAAGGCTCCTCCTCACCTTATAAATTCCTAGAAGATCGAATTGTGTCTTGCAAACCCAGTGGAGCGCTGTCCCCATGGACTCGGATTGAAAGAACATACGGGGGACTGACACAGAAACCTCCCCAGCCCCACCCCTCCCCCCGAATCCCTTAATTGCCCATATATTCAATTTTTGCGACTGGGATGTAATATTGCAGGAGGCATGCGGGAGAGAGGAGCTACTCTACAAATCCTTGCGTATAATGATCTTCCGGACTATACCAGACAAGTTCAGACCCAGGAGAAATTGTGGCGGTGAAATGGAAGCTTCAGGAGATGAACCTCTCCTACATGCTCCTCTTCCCTGCTAGACTTAATATTATCCATAGCTCCAGGTCTTCTTTTTTCTATATGCTTGAAGCTGAGTGGGAATGGGCTATGGAGCAGAAACCGTACAAAATCCCACAATTGACCACTGGAGTGAACAAGCCATCCCTGCCGGGGTTGGCAGACTGTGGGCTAGCAGATGCAGAACTCACTCTCGTACTGACCGGAAACGTGTGGAAGACTTCCCAGACTTGTCTGGAACGGACATCAGTCACCCATGCACAGATCCTTGACCCAATGGGAAAGCACTATTGGATACGGAGACTTGAGGGGTTGACGGGCTTCGCACACTTGAAGTGGAGATCCTCCATTGAGGTGGATGTGTGGTCACCCCACATGGGCAATGGACATGCTGGATAATCATATAGGCTCAGCAGTGCCTCTGGGCAGCAGACCGCCTCCATCTTAGATCTATGACTAACGGCAGAGTGATGAATATCTCCATGTTGTCATAATCCTGTGAATCAAGAAGCTCAGGTGGTAAAGTGCCCCCCCCCAACCCTTTCTTTGCATAATTGTTGGTTGAGTTTGTTTATTGTGGGTTGCGAAAGCGGATTCTGAAAACGTTGTGTGCTTAGCTGTGGTAGGTTGAGGGGAAGGAAATGGGGGGGTGACAGATCTTTCTAAAGTTAGGGAAGTAGGCAGCTCTAGGCCTACAAATAGGAAATGTGAGGAAGGGGGAGAAGGTGGAGATGTTGGTTTATTAATTATCGACTTGCACATGTACTTATGCAAATACACACTGGAATGGAAAGATGCCTGGCAACAAAGCCCCGTTCCCCCAGATTGCCTTCCTACCTAATGGCCAATAATGACGTAGAACCTACTGTTATGAAAATCCTATCATGGTGCATTACTGGGCTGGCAATAGACCAAGAGAGGGTTATTTGCTCAGTGAATATATCTTCTTACAACAAATGCACTACAACGCATTCTATTAAAACGCCGTTGTTACAACGACCGCGTTGTTACAAAGAGAACCATTACATCGCAAGTCATTACTACTTGCTGTAGGGGGCGCGCTGGACTTAAAAATAGTATAATTTACTATTCCTACTCCAGTTTGTGCAACAGCAGGGAAGGTGTTGGATTGTAATTTCAACACCAGCGCTCCCCTACAGCAAGTCATGGAAACGACTTGCGATGTAATGGTTTGCGTTATAACAACGTGCGCGTTGTAGCGCATTCGATGTAAACAATGTCTCCCCTGCTCAGTATCTCCGCAGACAGGGCCTGTTTGTAGTCCTACGACAAGACACACATCTCTTGGGATCACACTGCAAATGCTTCCAAAGACGCCCCTATGTGTCCCTGGTCCACACTGGCTTTACTAAGAGTTCAAAAGAGGTAGGAATCCTCATGAGGAAATTAGATTTCTCTTGAGAAGCTCACCGGCACTCTTGCTAGTATGTTCAGTGGTTTAGCATCAGGGTTCTAATGGCTTCCCACATGAACTATACAAGCTGCTTTCCTCAATTAACAGTCCACATATGCTCATTTTGCTGAAAGGTACACACACAGAGAGGCCGCTTCCCTGGGGCGTGGCCAACTGCAGAGCATGGCGGGCGTGAGCTGAAAGTGCTCCGTGCCAAACCCTGACCCTTCGCCAAAATATCCTGAAGAGCGGGGGCCATCAGAGCCAAAAATAAGTGCCTAATGTGTGGGAAAGACTGAAGCATTGAAACTTGCTGTGGAGAGCCCGGACGCTGCAAATTGAAGGTACTGAGCCGCCGCCGCTGCGAGAGGCGGGCTGGAGAAGTGAGGCTGCCTGGGGCGCTGGTCACTGGCGGGAGCGCTGGCGTTATTGATCAATGGAGGGGGACCCCCCCACCTTGGATTGCGAGGATTACCAGGCGCTAGCAATACGCACTCCCTATCGGCACGATCCCTTAAACCTGGCGGATTGTGAGGGACAGCCGATGTGAGGCGCGGTGACAAAATGGCGCTCAACAAGAAACGGAAGTGCACCGTTGAGGGCTGCGGGGTCGAGGCAGAGACGACCCGGAGACCATTAGACACAGGTGGGAGCGAATTAATATTGCGGGTACTGGAGATATTAGCTGAGCTCAGTGGTGGTGAAACGAGCCTGTCTCAAACTGCGCCACGTTGTGCGGACCGCGAACTGATCGCTGCAGTGACGGCAGTGCCCTGGGACAGTAACGGCAGAGACACGATGTCGGAGGCAGATTGAGGCAAGTCCAATTACTTAGCGAAGCGGCTCCCTGTCATCGAGTTTGAAACGGAGATAGAGTGCTGATACCTAGCGAGCTGATCGCACTTTGTAGGCGGCTGAGAATCTTACTAGGGACTATACACGAAGCTGGCCATATATATACTCAGGGGGACCATGCTTGCCTCCACACCGCCATTGTGAAGGGACCATTTGTTGACAGTTCGCTCCGAAGTAGATGCGACGGCAGGCGACGACTGGTACTGGGCACTGGGTGCCTCGGTGTACTGTGTCGTATCCAGACTGTGCACCTGGCCGGTCCCGATAAATTACTTGCCATTGTAGGAAACTGGAGCGAAAGGCGTGGGTGCGGCAGGGAATTGGCCAGGGTCTCCACAAGACGGTATCACCGGGGGTAGTGACAACCCCCACCCCCCCACCAGTGACATAGACTTAACTGCAGTGACATGCTGGGGGATCGGACTCCAAGTTCCCATGCGTGCATTGTTAGTGGGTTCATCCCGACTGTGGCCCTGACGAGTCCTAGTATTTGCGAATATAGTCCTGCGGTGTCATGGGGTGCACAAGAACCAAACAACTTGCTCCTCATGCTCCTGACGCCGCAACTGCTGTGATGAGCGGAAACCAGTCGCAGGGCACAGACACTGATGTGATGCCCCCAACGGGAGCGGAACAAACCACAGATAAGTTGGACTTAATACTAAAAGAGATCAGAGACTTGCGGACGGCGCTCGAAACACAATTGGGGTAGCTCTCCACTAGCCTCAATCTTTTGCAGGCGGATCACAAGAAGCTGGCTGAGCGGGTGAAATCCAACAAGCTTGCTCTGGATGATTTGATACCTCAAACTATGCATACTTCCCAAATGGAACAGTTCCAGCAACAGCTAAGGGGACTTCAGGATAGGGTGGATAATGCTGGAGGGAGATCACGTAGGAACAACGTTCGCATACTGGGAATACCGGAGAGAAGTGAAGGACCTAACCCCACCCAATTTGTGGAGACCTGGCTGAGGTAAAATGTGGCGAAGGAGGGACAGACAGAACTCTACAGCGTGGAGAGAGCGCATAGGGTGCCTCCCCTCCCGGAAGCGCCTCCTCAACCATTGATGGCACGCATTCTAAAATACAAACGTAGGGACACAATACTGCAAGCTGCACGAGAGAATGCCCCTATCCGTTGTGAAAATAAGACGATCTCCCTATACCCGGATTTTACACTAGCGGTACTGAAAGCCAGGGCTACTTTCCAGGAAGAAGCTGAGGGCACACAATCTGAAGTACGCCTTACTCTTCCCGCCCCGGCTGAAAGTCATCACTGGCCAAAAGTCTATATTCTTTGATAACCCAGAGGAGGTGGTGGACTGGCTGGACATCACTTTTACTTCCTCTGCATCCCAGAACTCGTTTTCACCGAGTGGCTCTGCGAGACCTATACCACAGCGGGAGGATGCAGGCTGCACGGAAAACAATGGACGGCATGACGCAGGGACTGGTGCAAGTCCCTCCCTGGAACAGATAACAGATAGCCAGAGAGACTCTCTCCTGGCGGCAGCAGCGCGGACGGACATTGATGCCCAGTCCCGTGCTGTATCCGTCCACTCCTCAGATGAGACCACAGCTCGCTCGGACTCTGAGTCCAGTTTAACGTTGTTCCCGTTGGATACTCCACAGACTGCGGATACTTTTTGAAATAGTGGGAAGGGCTCTCCGGAAATTGATATTGTAGAACGTATTGCTTATCAGATTGTAATGCTTATGATGTCAATTGATACCCCGTTCTTTATATTTTTATTTTTATGAATAATGGGGCTTGTGCTGGAGCGATGAGGTAACTAAATAAGGGATAATGACCGTTACAACCACGGTGGTTGCCTCCCCCCCCCCCTTGGTGACTGCACTGTGGCAGTGTTTATGTAGAGTTCCAGTTGAACTTTCAGTTACGGTTTAGTCCTCTGCTGTACACGTGGGGAACCTAGTATTTGGGTGTTTAATGGTGTTCGTAGACTCAGATTTAGTTCTGGTGGCGATGATCCATCCACTTGGTTGCTTTACTCCCAGTAGACCATTTTACACAGGACCTGATGCACACCCTAGCAGCTATAAGTACAGCTCTTGGAATATAAGAGGGCTTGGTTCAGTCCATAAAAGGCATAGATTGCTAGCCCAATTAGAAGGAAAATACATGTTGCATTCCTTCAGGAAACCCATCTAAGCCGTGATGAAGCGGTTAAACTGCATAAGAAGTGGCAAGGACAGTTGTTCTTTACGTCTTATTCGGCCTTTGCTCGAGGAGCCACGATATGGCTCAGGAATGGTACTCCTTTTAAGCTATTGGAACAAAAAATAGATACGAATGGTAGATATGTCCTCATACACGGGTTACTTGACGGAGAGCACATAGTATTGGGGAGCATATATACTCCAAACACTGACCAGGACAATTTCCTAGAGACTCGGAGTACAGTACTGGTAGGTTGGGAGGACTAACCCTGGATATTAGGTGGAGACTTTAATGTGGTGCTTGATGTCGAATTAGATAGGTCTCACCCTCTGTTGCACAACACGGGGTGTAGAAAATTAGCGGATGCGCTAAAAGATGGGTAGTTGGGTGGGGGATTGTGGATGCATGGCGCGCGACACACCCTAGAGATAGGGAATACTCCTTGTTCGAGGCATGTGGGCTGCTGAATTCATATCTGTGCATAGATCGCCGCCTAGTGTTGGGTCCGGATGTTTGCACGTTGTTGTCCTGGAAGAGTCTTCGAAGTATCCTTGGATAGGTGACTCCTCCCCTGGACTACAGTGCGCATGGGCATCCTCTCCATCCTCAGATTGTTTTTTTCCGCCATTGGGTTCGGATGTGCTATCTTAGCTCAAGTTAGGAAAATATTTTTTCGAGGCCAAAAGGCCTTTAGTTCGCGTCGGTACTGTTTATCGATCGGGTTTCGATAGAATTTGTTAGTTTACTAACTTTCAGCACCGACTGCTTTCGCATTTACCTGCCCATCGACTACTTCGACGATGGAATCCAGGACGCCATTCAAAAGGTGTCCGGTATGCAATGCGAAGTACCCACACATCGACGTCCATCCGGTGTGCAACAAATGCCTTTCGCCGGACCACGACGAATCAACATGCATGGCCTGTGCCCGGTTCCGCTCGAAGAAGACTCTGCGGAATCGACGAGCGGCGAGACTCGAGGCGCAGCACGCGGCACCGGCCCCGACAGACATCTTCGGCGAGGCCGAGGACGTCGAGGAATTGGAAGTCTTGCCCTCCAGTCCCGTTTCCGAACACGAACCCGGATCGGACGAGGAAGACGAGTCACTCTTCCACAGAGGTGAAGACGACACCGAGGTAGGAGACGACGAGGAGGCCTTCGGGGCCGAAGAAAGTAGCTCCAATGATGAACAAGGCCTACCTGTTCAAACCGTTCAAACACCAGTGCCACAGCCTATGGCTCCGGTCGAGGGATCGCCTTCGGGCCTTACCCGAGACCCATCCCGCAGTTCTTCGGCCCCGCCCTCGGGCCCGGCCTCGGACGTTCAGCGGCAGCCATTACTACATAAACAGGCTGGTTTCCCTATCACAAAACCGAAACCGAAAGCTGCTCAGGTTCCACCGAAACCGAAACTGAAAGTAGCGCTGGTCGGATCGAGGCCTTCGACGCCAGCGCACCGCGTCGGCACCGACCGCACCAAGAGGGACTTTGGTGCCGAACTTGAGGCGGGCGACGTTGGAGTCGACAAACGGAAAAAAGCCATCGGCACCGACAAACCTGCTCGGCTACCGGCACCGACGACACCAAGGGCCGTACCGCCTGCTGTGTCTCACATCGCTCCCTCGACGACACCTAAGCCTCAGGCATCGAAGACTTCGACGGTGATCTCTTCACCCCGACTCGATGACCCGCCGGCACCGAAAAAATCTACGGCCGCCTCTACGAGCCTGGCCGGTGCCAAAGCCTCGAAGGCGCCCCAAGTACGACCTGGTGTGACGCAAGGCAGCAAAACCACACCTGTCCTCCAGGACACATCGGGCTCCGGTTCGGTCGGAGCTCCCGCAGCCTCTTCGGTGCCGACCAACATTACCTTCGGCTTGCCTCCGTCAACAATCCCAAAAATGTTCCAACTCAGGACACGGGTCACCCAACCTACGGTCACACCTGCTGAGACGTCTCCAGCACGTATCATCGACGCCGGCACTGGCAGAATGATTCTCCAGGACCGAAGGATAACTTCGGAGCCGCCATTGGACCCTTTCAGGATCCCACTAAAAAGGAAGTTGCCTGCAGAATCGGAACCTCTCCTTTATGAACCCTTCCATTCATCCTACCAGGATCCACACCGGTTCTCCCCCACACGCTCCGATACAGACGCATTGGAGGACTACATGGCTGACCAAGTCCCCTACCATGTAGACACTGACCCTGATGACCAGCAGGACCCTGATCAAACTTGGGGCGACCCTGCAGACCCCAGTGCACCTCTCGATGCACAGGATCCACAACTCTATGGGGCAAAGACATCTCCTACGGAGGATACTGCAGCGTTCAATGCTCTTATCGAACGTGCTGCCAATAACCATGGGGTGCAGCTTCACTCTGATACCATCGAAGATGACTTTCTAATGGACACCTTTGCATCCTCAGAAAGACATGTAAAGACTCTGCCAATGTTGAAGGGGGTCCTCAAACCAGCCAAGGACATTTTCAAAGAACCCACCAGGGCACGAGTGATAAACCCCAGGATTGATAAAAAATACAGATCAGCACCTGGGGATCCTACTTACATCAGAGGACAATTACCACTCGACTCCATCGTCGTAGCGAATGCACGCAAGAGGGCACACTCGCAAACAGGTGACGCTCCTCCCCCGGACAAAGAGTCCAAGGTGTTAGAAACCTCTGGCAAGCGAGTTGCCGCCCAAGCTGCCAACATATGGCGCATAGCCAACACTCAGGCGCTCCTTGCTCGCTATGATAGAGCGCACTATGACACACTTGAGCAAATATTCCAACATCTCCCTGACCAGTTCAAGGAAGGCGCAGAAATGCTCATCAGAGAAGGACAGCTACTAACGAACGCTTCCATCAAATGCGCACTAGATGTTGCAGACACGGCTGCCAGAGCCATAAACACAAGCGTCATGTTGCGACGACATGCCTGGCTACGGATCTCAGGATTCAAGCCTGAGGTACAAAACAATATACTGAACCAGCCCGTCAACCCCGACTATTTATTCGGGCCAGAGGTTGACACCACCCTCGAAAAGATAAAAAAGGATACGGACACTGCAAAGTCCATGGGCGCACTACAAACTCAGTCCTTTCGGAGCGGCTCCTTTCGTCGCCCCGGAAACAAGGGAGCAGGTAGAGGACAGGGGTCACAACAAACATATAACAAAGGCAATACACAGACCACCTATGATAAAAACACCCGAGGTGGATATCGTGGCTCCAGCACAAAGGGCAGAGGACGCGGCTACGGCAACACCAGGTCCTCCCCCAAGAACAAGCAGTGACGCCCTCTCCCTTCCTCCCGACCACATAACACCTGTCGGGGGAAGGCTACAAAGGTTCCTGTCCACGTGGAATTCCATCACCACGGACAGGTGGGTCAAAGATATTATAAAATACGGTTACTGTCTGGAGTTAACCTCCACTCCACCCACAATACCACCAAGAAGCCGTCCTATGTCCTCAGAGCACTTAACGCTCTTACAGCAAGAAGTGCAAAGTATGCTTCTAAAAGGCGCTATAGAGGTCGTACCCATCCACGAGCAGGGTGCGGGAGTGTACTCCCTCTACTTCTTAATTCCAAAAAAGGACGGGTCGCTCAGACCTATATTGGACCTGAGACCCCTGAACCAGTACATTCTTTCAGAGCACTTTCATATGCTCACTCTACAGCAAGTCCTTCCGCTTCTCAAGCAGGGAGACTTCCTAGCCACACTGGACCTCAAGGATGCGTACTTTCACATACCCATCCACCCCTCACACAAAAAATACCTCAGGTTCACTGTTCAGGGGCAGCACTATCAGTTCAAAGTCCTTCCCTTCGGCGTGACAACAGCGCCCAGGGTTTTCACGAAGTGCCTAGCTACGGTGGCAGCACATCTACGGAGGCAGCATATACACGTCTACCCCTACCTAGACGACTGGCTCGTTCAAGCGAAGTCAGCCCAGCAATGTGCAAGCCACATGTCCCGCACCATTCACCTTCTTCACAGTCTGGGATTCTCACTGAATTATCCAAAGTCCCATCTCCAGCCCGCACACGTACAACAGTACCTAGGTGCGACTATAGACACTCTGGCGGCCACAGCTCAGCCAAATTTAGTGAGGATCGACAGCATACAACTGCTGATCTCCAAATTCAAACCCAATCACTCACTTCCAGCGCGAGTGTTCATGCAGTTGATAGGCATGATGGCCTCCTGCATCTTCATAGTCCCGCACGCGAGATTACATATGCGCCCACTTCAGGAGTGCCTAGCACGTCAGTGGAATCAGGCTCAAGGACAGTTAAAGGACCTAGTGTTGGTGAGCGGTCGGGCATACAACTCTCTGCATTGGTGGAATCCACAAAACCTTTGCAAGGGCCGACCGTTCCAAGAGCCTGTCCCACAAATAGTACTGACAGCGGACGCGTCTCTCCAGGGATGGGGAGCTCATGTACTCCACTACACAGTGCAAGGACTATGGACAACACAACAAAAGAAGTTGCACATCAACCTTCTGGAATTGATGGCAATCTTCCTAGCCATGAAGGCATTCAAAGTACATCTATGCAACAAGGTCGTGTTGATCCGGACGGACAACATGACCGCAATGTACTACATACAGAAACAGGGAGGCACACACTCTCCACAGTTGTCTCATCTGGCTCAGAGCATGTGGAAGTGGGCCATTCAAAGGAACATGTTCCTCATGGCGGAACACCTCCCTGGCAAGGACAACCAGATGGCGGATCTGCTCAGCAGACACAGCCACCAAATGCACGAGTGGGAGTTACACCCATCAGTACTCCAACCGTACTTTCAGCAGTGGGGTCATCCGGAGATAGACCTATTCGCGACAAGCGAAAACGCAAAATGCCCAAGCTTCGCCGCCAGATTCCCACATCCGCAGTCGCAGGGCAATGCGATATGGATGAACTGGTCCGGCAGATTTGCGTACGCTTTTCCCCCAGCGCCATTGATACCGCTAGTGGCCCGCAAACTCCGACAACACTCCCTGACACTCGTCCTAGTTGCTCCCACGTGGGCACGCCAGCCGTGGTACACCACCTTCCTCGAACTTTCCGTGGTGCCGCATCAAAGGCTGCGGATCAAACCCGCGCATTTGACGCAGAACCATGGAGAGGTTCAGCACCCAGATCCGCAACAGCTGAATCTGGCGATCTGGCTCCTGAAGTCCTAGAGTTTGGCTATCTCAACCTGCCACCTGACTGTATGGACATCATCAAGGAGGCCAGGAGACCCACTACCAGAGCTTGCTATGCAGCCAAATGGAAAAGGTTCGTCATTTATTGCGGTAATAATGACATCAACCCGCTGGACGCATCCATCCAAAACATCATCTGTTATCTCTTACACCTATATAGATGCAATCTGGCGTACACCTCTATACGTGTCCATTTGACCGCAATATCAGCCTATCTGCAAACCAGGCAGCACCTCTCTCTATTCAGAGTGCCTGCCATCAAAGCATTCTTGGAAGGGCTCAAACGAGTCATTCCACCTAGTCACCCACCGGCTCCAATGTGGAACCTCAACTTGGTCCTCACACGCCTGATGGGTCCACCCTTTGAACCTCTACACTCATGCGAGATTCAATTCCTTACCTGGAAAGTGGCCTTCCTAGTGGCGATCACTTCCCTCAGAAGAGTTAGTGAACTCCAGGCACTAACCGTTCAAGAGCCATTCATTCAGGTTCACGCTAACAGGGTCGTACTACGTACCAACCCCAAGTTCATGCCCAAGGTAATATCGCAGTTCCACATGAACCAGACTATTGAACTGCCCGTTTTCTTCCAAAACCCACAAACTGTTGCAGAAAGGGCACTACATACACTAGATGTACGGAGGGCCCTCATGTACTACATCGACAGGACTAAACCATTCAGGAAGACAAAACAACTGTTCGTTGCCTTTGCCCCACACCACAAAGGTAACGCCATCTCCAAAGCAGGGATAGCCAGATGGATAGTTAAGTGTATTCAAATCTGTTATCAAAAGGCAAAACGCACATTAACTATTCCACCACGAGCCCACTCAACACGTAAGTTGGGGGCTTCCATGGCCTTCCTAGGAAATATTCCCCTGCATGATATATGCAGAGCAGCCACATGGTCCACTACACACACATTTACAAAACACTATTGCGTAGATGTGCAGTCAAAACAGCAGGCAGCTGTAGGACAGGCTGTTCTCAAAACACTTTTTCAGACCGCTGCAGCTGGCACGGGTAGCCGCCGCTAATAGAGGGCACTGCTATGTATTCTATGCACAGATATGAATTCAGCAGCCCACATGCCTCGAACTGAATATGCTACTTACCAGTATGCATCTGTTCTTGGCATGTAGGGCTGCTGACATTCATATCGCCCTCCCTCCTCCCCGGCGCCTGTCGCAGCTGCAGCTCTCAGAATTACTGCAAGCATGGTCATCACTTTCTGTATCTACTCCATCACTGCCACAATGGCGAAAAACAATCTGAGGATGGAGAGGATGCCCATGCGCACTGTAGTCCAGGGGAGGAGTCACCTATCCAAGGATACTTCGAAGACTCTTCCAGGACAACAACGTGCAAACATCCGGACCCAACACTAGGCGGCGATCTATGCACAGATATGAATGTCAGCAGCCCTACATGCCAAGAACAGATGCATACTGGTAAGTAGCATATTCATTACTCCCCGCTCACAAGCTGCATTCCAGGATAGACAGAATATTTTGTTCACTATCGTTGCTGAACATGGTCAGTGACTCCAAACATTTGGGTAAAACATTAACAAATCATAATCCAGTTGAACTTACACTTCAATGGGGCAAAATACCTACCCTGGTACCAACCTGGAAATTGCAACCACAACTACTGGAAGACCA
This sequence comes from Triturus cristatus, assembly GCF_964204655.1. Taxonomy (NCBI): domain Eukaryota; kingdom Metazoa; phylum Chordata; class Amphibia; order Caudata; family Salamandridae; genus Triturus; species Triturus cristatus. The sequence goes on along the minus strand of NC_140583.1, from coordinate 872,140,076 downwards.
GGTCTTTCGAGCGACACTATCCACGGCCATAGAACATTACTTCACGGAAAATGCAGACACAGCCTCTACGTGCCAAATAGAATGGGATGCCTTTAAGACCGTAATGAAAGGGGTGGCAATCAGTACGAGGGCAGGAGCAAAACATGCCCTTATTGCTCTGTTTACTGACATAGAAAATAGTCTGGGTCACCTGGAACAAATAGCCGCTTGACGATACTTGACGATACGCACCAAGCGCAACTACAAGAAGCGCACATTAAACATGCAGAACTATTGGAAGACCTGTGTCTTCTAGACTACCGGCTTTACACACAGAAACAACATGCCACAGCGGAGAGGGCGGATCCACTCCTCGCTAAAATTATCAAGGACGCCCCGCCAGTCTCTCCTATTTTAGAAATCCGGACCATGCAGGGTGACATGGTGTGCACGCAACTTGACATAAATAAGGCCTTTAAAGACTATTATGAGACTCTGTATACACGCCCAGCTGTCACTGCAGACACAGAACGTGACAAGTTCTTTGACGGCCCACAACTCCCACAGTTGTTGCAAACTCACAAAGAGACATTAGGTCTCCCAGTGACTGATATGGAAATTAAACAAGCGATTAATAGCCTGCCCCGTAATAAGACACCGGGAAGAGATGGTCTACCCATTGAATTTTATTCAACTTTTTCTGATTTGTTGATACCCCACCTGCAGCGGTTATATCAGACCTCTTTGGACAATGGCACTCTTCCCCTTTCTGCACTTCAGGCGACAGTAGTTATTGAAGCCGGGTCGAGACGGTACAGACATGGCAGGATATAGACCTCACTCTTTATTAAATGTGGACTATAAAATATTGAGCAAATTGTTGGCTATTAGACTCTGTCAATTCATACCACAACTGATACATATTGACCAGTGCGGTTTTGTCCCGGGTTGGAACACAGCGCTTAATATTAGACGTCTGCATCAAATAATGACACACACTACCAACAGCCGATGCAGTGGGATGCATCTCGCTGGATCTGCGACAGGCCTTTGACTCACTACACTGGGAGTATATGTTCCATGCCCTCTCCAAATTTGGCAAACCGGAGGAATCTATAAAGTGGGTGAGATAATTATATTTTAACCCCACGGCACGGGCGCACACGGGAAAACATATTCCACAGCAATATAAGGTTGCACGGGGCAACAGACAGGGATGCCCACTCTCGCCTCTACTGTTCATTTCAGCTTTGGAACCTCTCTTACACAAATTACGCACTATCACGGGACATAAAGGGATTGTATTGGGACCCAACACACATATTGTTTCCGCATATGCAGACGACTTAATATTGTATTTCAGGAACCTAGATGAGGATTATGAACCCATACCCTCCACGTTTGGTCTGTTTCAGAAACTCTCCGGGCTCTTGATTAACGAGAACAAATCCTATGTCTATTTTTAGGTTTCGCTGAGTCAGCGTGCATGCGCTGCTCGGAGAGACATTTTGTATGTGAGTTTTTTAAGTGCTGCTGGCTGGCCTAGCGCTTGCGTGCACGTGAGCGTGCACGCACGCAGCTGCCATGCGCCTGGCCAGCCAGCAGCACTCGGGAACGCCTTTCTGCGTCATTGCGATCACTTTCGCTTTCACAGCGATCGTGATCGCGATGACTTTCGTGGCCAATGCTTGTCTAAGGCCTGTTGGCCTTCTTTGTGTTGACGATAGATGCTCTGACGTCCGTATACTGCGCCCTTTGATGCCTGTGCGTGCTCTGCCGGCCGGGCTGCTTCACTTGCTAATCTGAGAGTGGTGGCTATGGGGAGCGACTTCTACCTGCGATATTACGTGGGCCATAAGGGAAAGTTCGGTCACGAGTTCCTTGAGTTTGAGTTTCGACCTGATGGTAAGTTCACGAGGCTGCTAGATGGGGAGTTTTACAGCGCCTATCCGGAGTCTAGGCGCCTACCCGAGGAAGGTTCGTTCTTGAACATTGATAGGGACTTGGGCTGCCCTTCGATGCGAGAGAGGCATCGGTGTCCGGGAACCCCATTGCACAACCCACCTTTCTCTAGGCGCGGGTCTGCCACAGCGGTGCCCCCATGCAGTTAGGTAAATCCCGCCTTTTAGTACACGTTAAGCAGGGAGTAATTTGCAGTCATAGCCAAATACCATGTCTATGGTCCTTGGTCTTTTGAGTGCGGTGCTTGTGAGGGGGAGAAGGGGGGGGCTTTCTAATGATTTGGATATTGAGAGCATTTCCGAGCGTGCCCATAGGCGTACGGTCTGCACTCTACAATAAACTCACATATATTGGCTGAAGCATTGCATAGTAATTTCCTATTGCTTCATGTTGATAACATAACATAATAGAACCATCTTTTATTGCGGATATGACAAAAAAGGTGCTTGATACAGCAAGAAACGTGGATCAAATGTGATGGTTAATATGTTGTTTGCAGGGCATCTTCAGATGTGTGTTTTATTTTTGTTTTGGCCAATAGCCAAATTTCTCACCGGTCCACAGTTTGAAACAAGCATTGGCATAGCCAATAGGTTTCACCTTTGGGACCTTATAAGTATTTAATTATGCAGCACAAGATCTTTGGTGCAACATCAACTGTTGCATGGCTAAACACTTCTAATGTCCCAAAGGCGAGACCTATTGGCTATGTCAATGCTTGTTTTACTGATACGACACGCACTGGGTTACTAAGATTTGGGAACTGGTCATTCCATATAGCACCTATTACTTTCAAATACCTAGGGATTAATATATATATAGAGACACAACGGATCTTCTAGATGGCAACTTACATCATGCTATAACTTCCCTCAGGTCCCAAATAAAGTTCTGGACCTCCTTGCCTATATTGGTGGCAGGCAAGGTGGCAATAGCCAAAATGGTGATGTTACCGAGATTGCTGTACTATTTCACCAATCTACCCATTATGGTACCAGTACAGGTATTTAAATTACGACCTCCCTATTGATTGAACTAATACGCAGAGGTCGAAGACGTATAGGGATTGCTAAGCTACAATTGGATGCTAAACAAGGTGGACTGGGGGTACCTGACCTGAACGCTTATTGCTATGCGAGTCCATTACAGTGGCTAGCATATTGGTTGGCGGGAAGGAACCTGCATGAGATAGGTATGTCCCAGTTGGCCTGTCAGAAAGGTGACGTGCATACACTCTTGTTGCCCAAAAGTAAAATTCCCCCAACGACGCCCTATTTACTAAAGGTTGCGCTGCTGTACTGGAGACATGCTATGAGATACACCAAACAGCGACTCCATACGCCCCTACTATCCCTCTGTTCGGGATCCCCACACACCTTGGCAGGTTCACACATAGGAGAATGTTGTTGTGGGAGGATGCAGGAGTGCACGCGGTGGGAGCATGGGAGCATTCTTCAAGGACGGTACCATAATGCCTCACGATGTATTTGTTCACGATCACGGTGTGCCAAACACGCTGTTTCTTTTACACGCCAGTATCTCCAGATACATACGTACCACCAAGCTGTTTCTTTTACACGCCAGTATACCACCAGGGCCCCGGGGGGGGGGGCGGGGGGGGGGGTAGATCCCCCAGCGCACGCATTACTCACTATGCAACATTTGATGGGGAATGGGCACCATTTAACGAAGTGGATGTACAAAGGGATCCGCACATTAGCAGCGATACCACTGCAAGCCCTGCGTAACAAATGGGATATTGATGTGGGCTGAGCACTCAGTGACAAGGAATGGAACGTTCTGCTAGAATACCCTAGAAAGGTATCGAGGAACCCTAAATTTAAGTTTATACAACTTATGCTACTACATAGGGCCTATCTGACCCTGCGTAAATTGAGTGTCATGTTTCAAGACGCATCACATGTATGCCCACGCTGCCAATCGCAAGAAGCGGCTCTCCTACATATGCTGTGGAGCTGCCCACGACTGTCACTACTGGGCAGCAGTCTGTGGTATATTAGCAGATATAGCTCCGGTGCGCCATAATGATCCGCTGGAATACTGCTTGCTAGGCCTAGGTCCTAAAGGGAAGAAGGGTAGCCCAGTCACCAAATTCAACAATCTTGCATCTATATTAGCAAAACGTAACATTACCATGAAATGGAAAACTGCCAGGCCGTCATCGCTGCAGGATTGGCACGCTGAGATGGTGGGGTAGGGCCGAGAGTGCGGAACTAAAAAGGGAAGAACAATGGGGACTGCGCAAGCCCATTTCTATGGAATGGAATATGTTATTGGAAGAATTTATTGCTATAGACATACTAGAGTATTAATTGAAATATTTGGGTGTCCCCTCTTTCTCCCCCCACCCTCCCCTATTGGGTGTTCTTTACTTACAGTTGAGATAAATAATTTGAGCCATGATACAACTTAACGATGTAATGAAGGATGTTGTTCAGGTATGCACTGTTGAACTTTTATGTCTCTGATATACTGGGTTGGACTGACTAAATGATTGAATTTTTTGCTGAGTCTATGGGTGTGGGAGGTGGGTGGGTATATTCTTAGTGGTTTTGTTTAAATTCTTTTAATTTCACAACATTTAATTCATAGAAATGTGTTTTATAAGTAATGTTCATCTGATCGGGATATGCCGTTACGGATTGGATAAATAGAGACCATGCCAAATAACCCCCCCCCCTCCCCCCACCCCCCCAAAAAAAGAGGCCGCTTCCCACTGATTTTTGCCATGCGACCGTAATATTGATTCCGTAACGTGGAAGTATAGGTGGTGACCAAAATGCTTGTCGCCTGGTGATGTCGATTTCCAGACTTATTCATGCAGATCAAACAGAGTTCATGCCTAGGAGGGCTACTCTGCAAAACATTAGGAGACTACATAACTGGCTAGATTGTGGGAAACACTAGCTATATTGCCCTTAGATGCGGTCACAGCATTTGATTCCATTGACTGGCCATATTTGCCAGTCGCTAATCGCATTTGAATTTGGACCGCAATTCTGCAATTGGGTGGCGCTGCTATATGAGGCACCCATGGCGGCTGTTAAAGTCAACGAGGCAGTGTCTGCCCTGTTCCCTTTGGGGGCGGGGTACTCCGCAAGGAGGGCCCCCGCTGCCTTTGCTTTTCACCCTTGGTTTAAAACCTCTGACATACTGGATGAGGCTAAGGTGTGATCTCAGAGGATTCCTGGAAGTGATGGTACACTTGGAGAAAATATTACTATATGCATTTGATATTCTATTGTATCGCTCATCCAAATCAGCTCTGTCAGTATTTGTCCTTTAAAAAATATTCCGGATATAAGATAAACTGAGGAAAGTCTACGCTGGAAGCTTTGAGCACTTGGAATTCTCGGACAGACACTTACTGTGGTCTCTGGTTGGAAAGAATGGGGCTTTGATAACTTAGGGTAGAAGTCACTCGTGACAAGACAGTGTTCTTGGACAGGAACCTGGACAGGGTTACACCAGAATACGAGGCAGATGCCGAGCGATGAAGATGACTGCCTCAATCTTTGATGGGGAGAGCTGTTATTTTTAAAATGGTAACACTTCTTAAGCTATTAGATATCCTACAAAACACATAGTTTGACATCCTGAGTCAAATTTTGATAAAAATAGAGAAAATCACCCACCTTCTCCTCTGGGAAGGGAGTACACCCCGGATACTCAAGTCCTTAAGGCGGTCGGTCTATAACGAAAGTATTGCATTACCAGGTATTCGGACATACTGGTGAGCTATGCAGCTTCAGACTGTTAATGAATGGGGGTACATCCTGAAACGTGACCCCACCATGAGACAGGAGCGAATTGCGTTGGGACAATGCATATATATACACTAAATATATAATATATATATAATATATGTACACACACACACACACACACACACACACACACACACACACACACACACATACACACGCACACACACTCCTGTTGCACCCTACCCAGGCAACACTTGGGGCCTAGGTTGGTGTAGAAAGGTTACCGGAAACCCGACTGTGGAAGGGAGATATGTTAAAAGAGGTCGGGAAGTTGTCTGGATTTTGCCATTGGGATCTCATGGGCATCTCCATAATAGGTGTCATAGAAGGTGCAAGATGGGATGAAATCATTTGACTTTAAGACAAGAACATAACTTAAGCCACTTGTAGAAATTCAGGTTCACGGAACTACACCATGCTCTGCAAGCAAAGAACACAGACTATAAGCTCGTTCTTGATGATAGCCCTCTGGAAAATCTGAATTGGGAGACGAAATGACCAGTAAAGTGGTCTCCCAAATAATCGAACTTTCATAAATAACAATCCCCACACGTTCGTAAACTCAGCGCATTCTGGGAAAGAGATATGGCTCCTGTGGAAAATGTGGATTGGGAAGCAGCCCTAATGCACCCTAAAGAAGTGGCCATTAAGACTAAACTGAGACTATATCAACTGAAAAACCTACAGAGGACCTACTTCAACAAGAGAAGACTGTAGCAACTGGTGAGGGCTCCAAATCCACAATACTTGCGATGCACAGTGGGCAAGGGCACATTTTTGCTTACTCTATGGAACTGTCCCCCTTACAGCCTGATAGTGGTCCACCTTAGTTGAAGAAATAGAATTATGTCCTAGAAGCGGCCATCCCAGACGATGTCTACCTTACGCAAGCCCATCTTCTGTTTTGACACGTAGAATTCATGCTCTCAAAAAGGGACATTGCCAACTAAGAGATGATGGCATGCAGGCATGGATATGTGTATGGAGGCAGAAAGGGTGGTCTATGCTAGCAGGGGCTGTCCATAACAAAAATCGACAACATCTGGGGCAAGTGGAGGTACACTATGGGTTAGGGTAGGAAGAGGGAGAAACACCATCTCACAGGTTCCTCTATCATGGTCACCATTGGGTGTTTGGCCCATATACTTGGTTAGGCAAAGGGACGAGGGGAAGAGGCTTGAGGGGGATTCAGATGGGAGGGGCAGTTGTGGCATAAAACCAATTTCTTAATGGACGGATTGTTGTAGTGGAGAAACTATATATTGTCCTAACAACAATGCTAATGGGGCATCTGCTACTAGAATGTGGATGTTTGTTTTGCACTGTGAAACCAAAGTTCCAACAAAAAGATAAAAATAAACCTATACTAATTTTTGTTCTTTTGTTTTATTCATTGCTTATTGTAACCTTAATGCTAATAGAAAAGATGTTCTCAAATGAACATATACACATAGACACAAGGGAGAGGATGTGACACAGCAGCCAGAGCTGCAGATTCGGGAGCTGGGGGTCTAGTTTCAAATCTCTGCATTAGCGCAACATCCTGTTATTCTGGGCAAATCACGTAATGTCCCCCTGCACAGCACCTGGATATCCTCATGGGTGATAAGCCGAGCTATATAAATGTACAAACTTTAACTCTGTGTGTACATATGCGCATTCCTTCACTGAAAACATTGTCGAAGGTATTATGGTTGGCTGTTAAACCTGCAAACAAAGGTGTAACATAAAAATCTGTATTAAAAAAAATGTCACCTTAACCGGGTTATGGTTCTAAATTATAATAATCTAAAACACTGAAAATCCTCTACACTCTTTCAGGCCATCAAACAGTGTGCCTACCATCATCCCAAACCCCGCTATCTCGCTGTTGGCTGGCAGATTCAATGCTATTAACCACTACTTCACTGAGAAAATGATCATTTTATCTTTGTTGTCTACACCATCACCTGTACAGGGTCACCACACCATTAACCTTCAATCAACAGTATCTTCCACACAAACTTCTCCAACATTCTAAACACACTGCAAATAATTTTCTATAAAGATAATGCACCTTCCTCCATTCTTTAGTCTTTGCAAAGAGAATATGTCACACCCCTTCTTCACATTGTCAATGCCTCTCTAACTTAGAACTCCTTCCCTGAGACATCCTCTCTCTGCTAAAAAAGCCTACTCTAGATCCAACTGACTGTTCCAACTTGTGTCCTATAACCTACCACCCATTAGTTAGAAAAATCATTGAGAAAGCAGTTGCCATTCAACTTGCGGAGCACATCAGCAAAATAACTTCTTCAGGACTAGTAGTCCAGAATCAAACCACACTGCAGTTTAGAAACTGTCATGCTCCAAGTAGTTGACAATGTCTGATTTGATTTGATAAGTGCGTTTGTAAAGCACACGAATGCCCGAGGGCGTCTTGGCGCTAGAGTCGGTAAGTCAGAGCAGTGCTGGCGTTTTATACAGAATGGGTCAGTTGGAAAAGAACCAGGTTTTTAGCGCCTTTCTAAAAGAAAGTAGCGATGTGCTGCTCTTTATAGTGATTGGGAGTAGGTTCCAGGTCTTGACTGTCCCTAACAGGAAGCTTCTTAGGCTCCAGCAAGCCTTCTTGAACTTAGGTGTTTGCAGAAGTTTAGTGTGAGAGTGGATCTTAGACTTCTGGCTGGCACATACCACTTGAATTGAGACCCAGTGCCATGTAGTGCATGTCTTGTTCCTCAACAACAAAAAGGACCCTTGCCTCCTGTCCTGCTTGAGATCGCTACAGTTCCCAACACCTTTAACCATCTATCACTGATCCACAGCCAAAAATCTTGCATGGGTTCCACTGGCACCTTTCAACAATGTCTGATATCTGAACTAACTGACAGCAACAAATTGAGCTAGTAACTACACAATCGCTCTACCCGGCAGCATTTTCAACCATTCTATCGAACCATTAATAGCCTTCTTGGCATGCAGCAGCATTCAGATCTACTTGTATGCTTACAACAAACAACTCTATCTCAAAATATCCTCAGCCAGTGACCTACAGGGACTTAAAATGTCTGCTTGGAATGCATACAAAGCTGGATGTCAACAAACTACCTTCTGCTAAACCCTAAGAAGACTGAATTTCTCCTGTTCGCAAACATAATCAAAAATTCTCTGATTCCGTGATTGCTCTCCAACCTACACTCAATGAGCTTTGCATCCCCGCTGACAGAACAGGCAAAATCCATCAGATTCACCTTCAACTTTCACCTCCCTCTCAAGAGAGAACTTGCGACCCGCCATGCACTGCTTATGACCTCACATATTACATCACACATGACATGTTCTATGACAATACTGATGACATCATTTGATGAGTGTTTGTTTTATAGTTTAGATAGTGGCAGTTAACCATCATATTATTTCTCTACCTAATTTTGTACAACCTGTGCCCAGCTAATGGGTCTAAGTGATAACAACACACATGTGTACACAGGTGCTCCTAATGCATCATAGCTGTGAAGAGATATTGAACACGTTATAAATATATTGTGGAGTAACGCTGTGTGCAGGCGACAGTTGATGACTAGTGTCCAGTGTGTTCCACACGTTATTTGGTTATGCAGAAAAGGTTTTCAACAGGGCAAAGACACTGTTAGTAAATACTAAGTATTGTAAGCAGCCTTAAGTATTTAGACAGAATTGTTTCAGAATTACAATTTCTACTTAAGATAGAAGATTATGTGAACCAGGTACATACCTATGTACGTGTGATTGATTAGCTTCAAAAGATGTGCTATCTGTACATTTGCCATCATATTATGAAGGCTGCAGGTAGTATGACTTTTAGCAGCTTCAGACATTGATATGTTTGTTAATGAATAGGATCTGTTTGGACAAGTTTTGCATAAAGTGAACACTGTTCTTTAGCAGATACTTTGTAATACTCTGTGGTGTATTTCTCATGAGTTTCACTCTCTGTAAACAGTGTGGTACAGAGTAAAATATCTCCATAGACTGAACACTGTCTACAGTGCCCACTTTTCAACTCTTATCCACTTCATTTCTCACTGTAGGTTTGGTGACTGTGAAGGGTTTGATAAAGGTAAAAGCTGTCTGTAAGAGGGCATTAGTTATGTAACAAACGTTAAATATCTCGAACAACTTGGTTTTCTCTGAATAGTTGTATACAGATTGAACACCGTGTCAGTAGAAGTTACCCATGTATGTGTGGTTGATTAATATGAGCTCGGCTTCCCATGAAGTGTATGTTATGGGGTCAACGTTTCACATAACACAACCTTGCTTCACCTACGAGGGTTGTATGTGTCTTGGTATTAATGATGCTTCATATTATTCTGAGCTATTTTGTACTTCATTTCAGACCTCTAGTGCCATAAGCTTTTATAGAGTAATGTGTACTAAAGTAGCTTGGATGATGTCATCAGTGATGTCATGAGTAATGTGATAAATTATGTCATATAACATGTCATGAGTGGAGTAATATGTGAAGTAATTAGACGTGCATGGCGGGGGCGCAGGTTATAGTTGGTAAACTTCTGTAGTTTTTTTCGAGTTCAAAATGTTATGTTGGCTTTGATGTATTCACCTAACTATAGCGCCGCTTTTTTCAGTGAATTTCTAGTTTTGTTTTTCTAAATAAAGTAATATTTTATTGCCAAAAGGCCATGCAGTGCAGGCTGTCGGATGCACAGCATGGCCTTCTGTCAGGCCCTGCGGCCAACCCCTCACACCCATGCAACCACATGGTGTCAGTGCACAGCATAGGCTGCGGCCCGGCTCTGCATCCAACCCCCACAAGCACCCAACTCCTCGCCAGAGGAGGGGGTCGCGCATCCATTACTGGCCCTGGGGACTCCGGACCCTTTGTTGTTAAAAAAAAAAAAAAAAAGGGAAGGAAGTGTAAGCACTTCCCCTCCTCAAACCACTATTGGCACTGGGATCTCCATCTCCTCAGATCAAAAAATATATGTAGGAAAGTACCCCTTTTTGACACGATCACCCCCACGTGTTGCCTGGTACATGATGTGATTTCGACTGGAAGTGTACTTGGTTCCTGCTAACCAGGTCCCCAGTGCCAGATCTTTTTTCCCAAACTGTACAATTGTTCCCCCCAATTGGCAATGCCTTCAGCCCCCGCCATAAGTCCCTAGTAAATAGAGTCTCTAAGGCCGAACATGAGATCCAGATGGTGAACTCGAAATGCTTGAATATGGAGCGCGTGCTGGTGGTTATCCAGGCAAAGAATGGGGAATGGGAGGCACGCTCCTACCGCAATAAACTGTGCATCGCTGGAGTCCAGGAGTCCACAAATGCAGGCAAAATGGAAATCTATGCTGAGGGCATGCCGACGAATCTTTGGAGCCGAAATCTGTCTTGACTTCTGTTGGAGGAGCGAGCTCATCGTTCCCTCATGGCGCGTTCCCTGCCTGGAACACCCCCACGCCCATTCAAAGCAAAACTCTTAACCTATCGGGATAGGGATGCAGTCCTTTGCCTGGAAAGGGAGAAGGGAGAACTCCAGTACCAGGGAATTTAGATCGCCCTTTTTCCTGATTTTACAGTTGTGGTCCAAACAGCCAGAAGAGAATTCCTGCTGATCAAATGCCAGTTATAAAAAACTAGCATTTCCTATGCCATGCTGTACCCAGCGAGACTGCATGTTGAGAACCGGGGACAACAGAAGATCGTGGCGACGCCTAAAGCGGCTAAGGATTTCCTCAAGGCATTCACTCCAAATAAACGTGATCAACATGCAGACGATGCAGATGAAGAGGGACTCTGAACTACCCTCGATGTGCACTGGGAGCCGTGCACTGTTCTCAGTGTAATGGTAGATGACATCTGTTGACACATTGAAATGACTATGTGGCTGAACAAGTTGCTCTTTGCTGCCCATTAAGCTGTAATCCTGTTGATAGTGCTGCTTTATACAAGACCCTTGGGATGGCCTGTGTAGATTGTGTGTACCTGGCTACCTCCGTATACCTGGAGGGAGACTGGGATCCTGGTGACTCCCCCTCCCCCTCCCCCTGAGTGGGAGCACCCCAGATAAGCCTTATGCACAGTGCTGCTATTGCTGGCTTTTGCTGAATGATGTCTTTGTTTTTCTGTATGTCTATTGTTTTGGGGGGATATCTTTGGCTAGTTGGGTCTGCTGAAGTGAGAGGAAGGAGAGATTGGGGTTGTCTGTTTTTTTGAGTGCTCACACATGATGTATACTGCTCCGTATGACACTACCATATCCATTCCTATGCATCAGATAACTCCTCTTCAGAAACACATATGGCGCACCCAGGCATTAGTTTGAATTTCATCACATGGAATGTGTGAGGCCTCAACAATCCCATAAAACTTATATTGGTCCTCCGTTTCCTGGATAGGCATAATATACATGTGGCCCTGTTGCAGTAAACACACCCAGGGAAGCGTACAGACCATACAATAGCAGTTAGATGAGCATTATCGACTTGCTTCGTCATACTCCACATATTCACGAGGAGTTCTGCTCCTGGTTAAACGTGGGGTCCCCTTTGTGCTCACAACCTCATATGTTGACAAGCAGGGCAGGTAACTAATTGTTCAGTGGATAATATCTGGCACTCCTGTCACGCTAGTAAATACATGTGCACCAAACGTACATGATCCCGATTTTTTTACTTTCACCTGGATGCATATGGTCTCAATTGCACCTTCACATTGTACACATTCTTCGGGGTGGTGACCTAAATACACATTTGGATCCTAGCACGGACCGCTCTGCATCTACGGACTAGCATGGGAAGCAGGCAGCGCAGGTGATCAAGGAGGGAATGGAGGAATACGGACTGGTGGATGCCTGGCACTTACATCGCTCCCTGCCCGGCGGGGGCACGTTTGTGTTCTCGGTCCCTGGAACATGGGCCAGATTGGATTATCGGCTCTTTTCTGCTGGGGCGTGTCTGTGGGTAGAGGAGGTATGCCATTTGCCCAAGACATTGTCTGACCATGCTCGTGTCCTATGACGGCTGTAATAGACAAATATAACCCCTGCCCCATTCACCTGGCGAGTAGCGGCGGTAATAGATGTGGTATTTAAGGAGAAGGTCCGGAATCAATTGTAGAATTTTCCGACTTTAACACTAAGTACAGAGCAGGGTATCACTGTGGGAAGCCTTCAAGGTTACAATACGCAAGGTTTATATAGGTGCTCATTCAGGAGTATATAAGAGGATATGTGCGTAAATAAAAAAAACCTGAAGATAGGCTTCACTCTCTGGAGAGGGACTACGAGCAGTAGCCATAGTCGGCCACATTGGCTTCTATTAGGGAACACCTAACTGAGTTTGAGACACTTGCGGAACAGGAATTGCAATTCCTGTCCAAGTGCCTTACCACAAGTGCACAAATTTAAGAAACAGAGAAACACAGATCCTATTGTTCACCTAGTGGACTCAGATGACAGCACGTTTTATTCTGCCCAGTCTATGCTTGAGGTGTTCAAACGGTACTAGGCGGGATTATATGACACTCAGAACTCTCAGTGGTTGAAATTGATCAATATCTTAACGACGTAGCGCTTGTGTGGCTCTCCTCGAGTCAGAGAGAATATCTTCTACAACCAGTGTCAGTTGAGGACGTTACAGAGGCTATACGGGCCCTCCTGAATAGGAAGTCCCCAGGTCTTGATGGGCTGTTGGGGGAGTTGATAGCGAAGCACTTACAGCCTCTGCTCCCCAATCTGGTTCTTGCTGATCAATCTGGCTTTGTGACCGCTCGGTTGACTGCCCATAACCTGCGCACCTTGTTTGCACTATTACACCAGATGGAGCCCACAAAACAGGCAGCGGCTGTCCTATTAGAAGCCGCTAAAGCCTTTGATTCTATTGCATGGGACTATATGTTTGCGGTTATGGGCCGCATGTGAATGTCGGAGACATTCGTATGTTGGATTCGCCTTCTTTAGAGGGAGCTGGTGGCTCGAGTGCGGATTAATGGTTACTCGCCGTCTTGCTTCACCCTCCGAGATAATACAGAGTACCACCCTCCTATACGGTTGCTCAAACACAACGAAGCAATACACTTAACACAACACTGCATGGAAAGGGATTTCACTTAATAAAATGAAGCACATCAAATACTGTTCTGCGAATAAGACTTGGGGTTTTATTTATGCAATGCTCTGTCACAGAAAGGCTTTCCCAGATGTCAAATGAACAACATTCAATTGTGTGTATGTATGTATATATATCAGAGAAAATAGAGGCCCAATACTTGTCAAGACCGCTCTTTATTCATCGTCTTGCAATGCAGTTAACCTTCCAAACACCTAACGTTTTGGCCCCAGTCGGCCTTGATCACAGGTGGAAGGTGGAAATTCAATCAGCTTACTTAGGATTGCCAATGTGGTGAAATGGTGCGCGTGTTGGAAAGGATTCGCGATAATGGACAATTATCGATGATCGTGCTGTCAGGATGGTTTTTTGCTCACGTCATGTGTAAAGACATTGCAACTTGAGAGGAAAAACTACTCACCTGGCTATTTGGTATTGTTTCCATATTAGTATCCATATCCGTTCAGTAGTTGCGGGAAAAAAATAAATAAATATATATATATATATATATATATATATATATATATATATATATATATATATATATATATATATATATATATATATATATATATATATATATATATCCTGCAAGAAATCAGAAAGCTATATACACTAAATACATCAGATGATTAACTTGGATGTGTACTCAGACTCACTCACACATCAAAAGTCAATACTCAAAGAAAACACCTCAGATGATTATAGCCACTGGAAACTGAAGGTGCACACTGACAGTCATGCATCACAATGACTGTTAAAGTCACTGGAAACTGAATATGCAAGCAAACAGCCACACGTCACAATGGCAACAATCAAAAACAAATCACCTCACCGGCTGCAAACACTGCATCTCGGTCCACTCCAGACTGGGGGGTTCACAGCCAGGGTTAAGAGCCTCAGCAAACCGGGGTTCTGCTGTACCGAAGTAGATGCGTCGATCCCCATTCGGACTCTAAAACAATCCCGGTCTCTAAGTCAACAGACCTCAGCTTTATAGTCTCAAAACATACTAGAAGGTTCCGAGAGGCCTTCCCTCTGTGCCAAGGAAACGTACTGGAATTGGCTACTTTCCATGCAAGCATTCCAGGGCAAAGGAGTTCTCACGTTCCTTCTGAATTTTCACATGTTCCAGCCTTTTTCTTAACGAAGCTTACGAAAGTCTCTGGCGGTACATTCAACAATCTCCGCTCCAAAAACAAAGCAACCTTGAATGTGAATAACCTAAAGCGCTTGAGTAATCTGGGGGCCAGACTCTGCGCGCAAAAAGTTCAAGCAAGACCGAGTCAGAATTCAAGATGACATATGGGCATGTCAAAGCCAATAGTAAGAACTTGATAATACTTCCCAATGTACAACACAATGCACATGTGTGCACCACTGCCTATAGCTTCACTTGCTTCATCTCTCAATGTACAACACAATATACATTTGTGAAGCACTGTCTATAGCGTCACATACTTCATCTCTCAATGTACAACACGATGCACATTTGTGCACCACTGCTCATAACACTGCACTTCGAGACCAAAAAGTACATTCCACACCTATCTCTCTCGCGCTTTCAAATGCACATCCCATAAGTTCTGGTCTTGGCAAGCTGTTCTACTCTGTGACAGCTCCCACTTTAAAACTACGAGAGATACGAAAGAAAGCTTCAAGGGAAAAGGCATATGCAGGACGTACATTCAGGCTAGGGTTAAGTAAAACACCAAAACTCAATTAAAATCATGGTAGTCGAAGGTCATCAGGCGGTTTCAAACCATTAGGAGTGCCTCTAGCACTACACTCGCCTGACACCTTTTGGATTGGCGGGGGGACGTGACAAGGCTGCCCGCTGTTACCGCTGTTTGTGAGCACTATGGAGCCGCTGGCATGCATTATTCGGCAAAAATATGCAGATGCCGCTCTCGGATTCCTTTTTCGGCCATTGAATATTTCCCTACCGTACATTAAATTTGAATACCACTCAGGGTTATGTATAAATTGGACGAAATCTATTGCCTTCCCGCTTACACCTGCTACACAACATTGTGTTTTGGTGTTCCCCTTAGAGTGGGTGATGGACCCGATCAGGTATCCTGGGGTGTGGGTACATAGGGAAATATAAGTACGTGCAAATTTTGGAAGGGGGATGTCCAGGTTGGGAACTCAGGTTGCGTGGTGAACCGCTATCCCTCTATCTCTGGGCAAGACTACCATTTTAATAACTGCTAGCCTATCTAGCAGTTATTAAAATGGTAGTCTTGCCCACATTTTTATACTTATTCATCAATATTCCTATTGTGCTGCTAGACTCCATCTTTAGAAAGCTGTTCTCACTTTTGGTTACACTAGCATGGGCGGGCAAGAAACCGAAAATGAGCTGGGACGTCCTTACTCTTCCGTATGCAGATGGAGGATTCTGTGCCACAGACTTTCAATTGTATTATTTATATGTGCAAGTGCACTTAGCCCACTTCTGGTATGAAACGCATAACTTTACACCGCATGTAGCGATCGAATATGATGATGCTGCTCCGGTCCCACTCAGGGCTATACTACCACATACACTGGGCAAGATTGCATGTACTGAGATAAATTCATAGCGCACCACATTGACGGCCTTGCGTGAGCTAGCAAGGTGAGCGGGAAAACTCCCGTTGTACGCTCTAGCGTTGCCTTTACTACATCATACTGATATATCGTTGGCTTAGGAGGAAATGTCGCTTTTGCAGCTATAAGAGGCAGGCCTGAAGACTATGGGAGATTTGTATCTTAATGGTCCCTTTCTGATTCTGGCAGCTGTACCAGCATCTCAGGCGAATGCCCCATTATTTATCTTTCTGTATTACTGCTCCAGGCAGGTATGTGCACATTTAACCCTTACTTCCCTAGCGAGTCCCCTACACTATCTGCATTACATGTACTCCTTGCTAGCACAACACGCCAACATCTCATCACTAAATTATATGCTGCAGCACAAAGGGATGGGAAACATGGAGAGGGGAGTGCACTTACAAAGTGGAATGCTGTTCTTCCGCAGCCTGTGACGGAAGATGATTGGAGGTTTTGTTGTATGCAACTCAGTACACTGACTTTAAGCTGCAACGTGAGAATAATTCATTTTACATTTTTACATCAGATGTATTACCTTCCTCTGCAGTTATATAAATATGGGCTCAAAGGGGCCACAAACTGTGTGCTGCGGAGCTGGAGGCGCTGACTTTATGCACCTGGCCTGGTTGTGTCCCCCGGTGAGGAACTACTGGACACATGTTACAAATATGCTGTCTGAAATGGGCCTAGGGCGGGTGGAATGTGAACCTGGTATTTGCCTCCTGGGTCTCCTGCAAAATTTACAACCGTTCGATCGTAGATTCTAGTCATTGAGCTTGCTATTAGCAAAAAGGAGGGTAGCATTGCATTGGGGGAGTAGGACTAAACCCACAAAATGGCTTGGATCTGATATGGTTAACTGTAGATCACAATTGTAGCGGTGCTCAGAGGAGGTGCCTATTTCACCTCGACCTAAAGATTATTGGGGACCTCTAATGATTTATTTATTATCCAACTCAGGGAATGATGGATAAGGGATCAAAGGTGAAATTATTATGAAAATGTTTTCCTTTAAACATGTAGGACACTTGGGACTACTCCTTCTATCTAATGTATTCTTCCATCTGTTCTCGTTGGTTCTCCACTTCACATAATTGTGTTTGGGTGTGGTATACTACTGGTTGCTGTTACTGTTGGTTGTGTTAGGCCTCACCTGCGAGTGAGACATGTTTATTGTATGTCATGTGAAGCAATATAAAAAAATCCTAATAAAACAAAAGACAAAAAAAATAATTAAGGCATTGCGCCCCTACTTCCCAGCCTTATTGGGCCCCAAGAAATCCATCCCCAGTGCCAAACTCAAATAAAAAGGGGAGGGGGACGTGCAGCTCTTCTCCCATAGCCTTATTAGTTCCCGGAAACCACTTCTCCTTGTGCCGAAATGTTTATGGAAAGGGGGCATGCTGCCCTAGCTCCCCAAACTATTTTGGGCCCCGGAGTCCCCATCCCCCGGGGCCACAGGTGGGTGCCCACTCAGGGCACCCATAATCTACGGGCTGAGAGCTCTGAGGGAGTCACAGGGCCCCTGTGCCACAGCTGGCTCTCCGCATGCTGGAGGAGATTGCATTGCTCCTACCTGGCATGAGCAGCTGTTTTTGACTGCTCCCTCTGGCCGGGAGCAATATCCATTTCCGGGCAGGGAAACCGAAGTCTCCTCCCACTTGGCGGGAGCTTTTTAAAATCTCCCACTAGTTGGGAGCAGACATGCCTGCGCTGCTGCCAGCAGGGAAGGCATATTTGCTCCCGCATGGTTGGAGATTTAAAAATGCTCTCGCCAGGCAAGCAATAAAACACTAGTGCGAGCAGGGAAACTACTCTGTCTCGGTCATGGCCCCCCTCCCTTTAAAGTTCATGTCAACCCCAGGGGATACGGTCCGTAAGGCATACAGAAGCTCGGGGAGGTGGGCTGAAAGGCCCCTCCCTTTTTTTCTTTATTTTTTTATGATGCCCCCTGGGTTGGTTTTCTTGGGGTGCTACAAGGCTCGGCAAGGGGGAGCAGCATGCTCTCCTCCCTTTAATTAATTTATAGGTCTCCGTAGGATGGGGGTCCTAGGGTCGCTATCGGCTGAGAGAGGGGGCTCACTTCTCCTTACCTTACTTTTTTATTATTATTTTTATTGAGGTCATGAACAGGACACTAATACCACAATACAGTCAAATGATTACCACAATACAAGTCAAATAATTGAAGAGCCAAAAAATAAAGTGTGGCAGCAATGCGGGTGTAACTAGATGCATCACATTGAATAGAACATTAAACTAACAAACAATACAGGTTATAGAGGTGGGTGGTCATGACCAGACTATAATAGAGAGAGATATCCCCTAAATAGCTCCCAGATTTTCCAGAGTGCTTTGATCATTGTTATCTATAATCAGGCTCTCAAAGAGGCCTGTTAGTAAATTGATGCCACCCACCAAATCATAGGTTTGGGGTCCTGGACTAATAACAAGTGCTGGGTTAGGATTAAAGGAGCTAAAGAAATAGCAAATAAGTGGCTAAGTATAAGAGGTGTATGGCCCAATATGATCAATTTAGAGTCGCACCTCAGGGTGATTGGACTAAGCAAATTAAGCTTACCAAAATCAATCTGCCAATAATAAAAAATAGCAGGACAGGTGGGAAAAATATTAACTGAGTTTGCCTGGTCAGCAGGGCATCAAAAACATTTAAAATCGTGCCTCAGGCTCATAATGAGAAAGCGATATGTAGTACAGTAAAGATCATTAATAAATTTAAACTGGTGAGATTTGACCCGCAAAACATTCAGTACTGTCCGTGAAAAGACATTGATATGTCTTAGTTCAATGTACATCTTCCTCCTTCAAACCGTTAATAAAGTTACAAATGTGTAAGTAGCGAAAAAAACTCGAACTGGAAAGAGAGTTTCACTGGGGCAAAGTCTTAAAGGAAAGAAGGCAATTGCCTTCATAAAAGAGCCCATTTTGAATAAACGAGACACCTGCCAATAGTCAAAAAAGCTTTCATGGACTTGCCGAGGAAAATTGGGATTGTACCCTAGATAAGAATATAAATTGAATAGAGTAATCCCCGGAATCTGTGTTTTCGACAAAGCCCAGATAAAGTCGAAGGCCCTGAGAGTCTTAATGCGAGTCGTCTTGAAATAGACCAAATCAATGATACCAGTGTGTGTAGTAATGTCCACACCCGAAGGAGATATTCTGGAGACAGCCGTCCTAACCCCCATGGTTCGCACCCCAGCATGTGAAATAGTTGAGTCATAAATCCCAAAGAAAATATGCTCGCAAGTCAAGTAGCTATTGTCTTCCCTCCATACAAAGTCTGTGCAGCCTTCTTATATTGACTCTTGGCTTTTTGTACCCCCAGATTACATTTTTGCCAAATGTCCTATCTGTAGAAAAAAAACATTGGTTAGATACAAGGGTATGCAGCGAAACAAATATAGATAGCGGGGAAGGATAATCATTTTAATTAAGTTGCATTGTTCGATCAAGCTGATATGTAAGGGATAACACTTGCTAAAAATCTCCACAAATCTCCACAGTTCTACTAGAGAGTGCCCCAAAATTTAGTTCAATTACCTTCTCCATATTTGGGGAGACTTTGACCCCCAAGTAAGTTGCAGATTTGACCCACCGACTATCGTCCCGGGAGGGAGCGATATTAGCTTAATTCAGGGTCATGTTGAGATTGAGTTTGTACCCAGAGATAGCCCCATACTCACTCGCCATATTCTCAGTAGCTGCTAAAGAATCCTCCGGGGCAGCAGTCATAATAGTAAGATCATCAGCGTAGGCGAGTACTTTAAACTCAAGTTGATTCATCCACAGCGGGGCAATGTCCCTTGAACACTTCAAGGCTTGAATATACGGCTGGATATAAAGCGCGAAGAGCACGGGTGAAAGTGGACATCCCTGAAGGGTACCACGATTTATCTGGATTATTGGGAGAGGATGTAGCCTTACGTCTAGTGCGGTCAACGTCGAAGGTGGGGAACTGGGTTCAAGCCTCGCCAACGACGCTCAACATCCTG
This sequence comes from Triturus cristatus, assembly GCF_964204655.1. Taxonomy (NCBI): domain Eukaryota; kingdom Metazoa; phylum Chordata; class Amphibia; order Caudata; family Salamandridae; genus Triturus; species Triturus cristatus. Next base: position 872,119,646 of record NC_140583.1, on the reverse strand, counting down.
TGATTCTGGGCAAATCACTTAATCTATCCGTGCCTAACAAAAAATGAATGTGTCCTTGTGTAACGAAATTGGTGCTATCTAAAGCGCTTTGATACCAGATATCTTCGGGTCTAGTTCGCACTATATAAATCTCTTTAAAAAAAAAAAAAAATATGCTGGTAAAGCTGTTGAATATAGGCTAAAGTGCGCAGTCTGAACCCTGACACCACCTGGGTGGGCCACAGAAATGGCCAGGAAGCCCGGTCAAAAACTTTTTTGGCATCCAGCATTATCACACTGACCACATTTCCCTAGTCACAACTTACCTCTAGGGCAGTAATGACAGTGTTAACATGAGCAGTGGTATCCAGCCCTGGAACAAAACAGTGTTGGTTCTCATTGACAAGATCTGAGAGAACAGTTGCCAGCCTGTTAGCCAATATACAAGTATAAATCTTAGAATCGTCATTGATCAAAGATAGGGGCCTTTATGATCCACAAAGATAAGGCTCTTTCCCTTTCTTGGGGAAGATAACAATGCTAGTCTCTGTCCATGACCCAGGAACCTGCCCAAGTAACTTAAGAGTTGAATAGTTCTCAGAGAACCGGGACTAAAACATACGATAATGGAACATAAACTTCTAATGGAAGCTGGTTAGGGCCACAGGCCTTGCTTCCAGCAAACTGGCCAATTTCGGCTTCAATTTCAGAAGTCAATGTTGGTCCTTCTAGCCTATCTTGCTGGAAAGCGGGCAATTTCCGATGATGGTGAACTTAAAGAAAATCGGCAATTTGCTCCGTGGAGGGAACAACTTCCTCATTGTACAGCTTTTGATAAAAACTATGGAATTCCTCTTGGAGAAGGGCTGTGTCGGTCACTATATCCCCCAGAAATAACAGATGCATTTGCTCTGTCGCGAACTCAAAAAAAGAGAATACTGTTCATTTCGTCACGGTTTTCGAAAAAGATTCATTGTTTAGCCCTGGCCTTCTTAATGATATTATCGAGCATACGTTCCCGAAAGGAAGCTTAGGCTATTATAAACTGATCCATCTGGGACGCAAATAATCCCCAATCTTGGGCAATAGCAGTGCTAATGTACATTGCGAGCTCCCTCACAACCTATATTTCTTTTACCTTGTAGATAAAATCTAGTTTGGGCTAAACATTTGTATGAACAATGTCAAAACAAATTAACACAAATCAACACTTCAACAATTTTTTTTTTTAAAACAGACTTTTATTGATTTTCAAAAAGCATACATACAGCCCCGTGGGCATCATGATGAAACTAGGTGGGAAGGCAGTATGCAGTACAATTGTATACATTAGCAGTCTTCGGGACCTCCCAGGGTTGACTGCAATCAAAAGAGCTCTACCAGGGATCCCAGGGGCACTCTTCTAACTCCCATCCATCCCCCCACAGATAGCCCGATATACAGCTCAATTCGTCTCTATGCATAGTCCAGTACGATATTGTAAATTGACATAAAGAACTCCCGAACCCCAACCCTCCCTCCGGATTCTTAAACACCCCAACAAAGATCCCCCAACCCAACCACCCACCCAAGCATGCCGCCGGTCGCTAAAATACTCAGGGATTCAATCAGAGTTCCCGCACCACCCATCAGAATCCCTGCATCACAGGTCGCAGTCTATGGCAGATCGGAAACACTGGGGGGAAAGTCTCATTGGTCTCAACATGCTCGTCCACCCTCAGGCGGGGGGGGGGCTGCTCAAGTGTCCTGTGCATCCTCCCCCTCATCAAGTGCGTTCTCGTCTTCCACAATTGGGTGCTTAGCCAGCTCCATGAGTGCCACCCATGCTCGAGCCATTTCCAATGACTTCTCGCTCCCACTACGCCTGGCCATGCATAATCTGTAGTTCCCTTCACTCTCTGCCCACTTCACCAGCTCCCTACGCCAGCGCGCTAGAATAGGTCCCTGTCTCGCCTTTCAGTGGTTAGTAAGTTCTCTCTTAGCCAGGACCAACCCCAAATCAATGAACTTGCTGGTAATCTTAGTCTTAGCAGTGTGCGGAAACCAGTGCAACAAGAAAACCCTTGGTGCCATGGCTATCTCCCTCTCTGTCACAGTCGCCAAAGCAGTCGTCACCCCTCGCCAGTAGTCTCCCAACTGTGGACAGTCCCAGAACATGTGGAAAAAGCTCGCCCCTTCCTGATTACAACGGGGACAAGCGGCTGACACCCCAAAATATTCGTTGATTTTGCCGGGTGTGAGTTAGGCCCTATGTAAGACATAGAATTGGATGAGCTGAAAGCGCGCATTCAGAGAGCTTTTCCACGCCCTCTCAACAATCGCCTACCAAGGTTTTTCTTCGATGGGCTCCCCCAAATCCGCCTCCCACTGGAGCCGCAACGCCACCAAGGGTTGGCGCATGTCCCGATTAATCCGCCTATAAAGACAAGTTACCGCTTTGAAAGTTCCCGCTGCCATCACTATTTATTGACAGGCGAGAGACGTGGCAGGCTCCAACAATCCTCTTCACCAGTGCTTTCTGATAGCTGCTGTCAGGGCCGCATGCCGGAGAAAGTACCCTCGCGGAAGGTCATGCCGTTCTCTGAGACCATTAAAAGGGTGGAGGTTGCCATCCTTGTTTAAGTCACCTATTGCGGTGACTCCCGCCTATTCCCAGGTCAGCAACTGGCTCCAATCACCCCCGTGAGGCAGAGCTTCACACATCCTCAGCGGGATCTCGGGCGCATAAGCGGTCTTGACGTGTGTCCTCCTGGCCATGCGTGCCCAGCACTGCCACACCGCGCGTAAATCCAGTGACAGCAATTCAATCCGCAAGGGTACTCGCAGCAGCACACAGGACAAAAGACGCCAACTCTGATCTGACCCCCCCCCACCCCCCTCCCAGGTCCTCTGGACGCCTGATATGGCCCACCACCCATTTTGTAAACCATTGGAGCTGCGCGGCATGATAATAGGCCTCCAGGTCCGGCAACGCAAGGCCTCCCTCTGCCCTGGGCCGTTGCATGGTAGTCAAGGCAACCCTCAGTCTCCCAGCTCCCCATAGAAATCCTGTAATCAAAGAATCAACACTTCAACAATGTATTATACTTTTCATAGTTTTATTATTCAAAGCAATTATATCAAAGTCCATTTTTTTTGGTTTTGTTATAAAACAGAATATATGTTAATTTTTATATATCAATAAGGTCGACGCGCGTTTCGGTGGGGTAAAGCAGATGTTGAACCACCTTCTTCAGGACCTTGCCAAATAGTATAGTTTGACACAACCAACCAAGGGGTACAGGAGATGTTAATATGCAACTAGTTATCCAATGGATACAATATAAAAGGCGACTCTGACTAAATCCCTCGCTGCCCTGTGACACCTGAGCAGGCTAATGTGCTCCTGTTTGTAGTTGTTCTATGTGGCCATAGTTAATGCTTCAGGTATATGAATTTAGCTGTCACCATGGGTTTTCTGAACGAGGCATGCGATGTCCGCTCGATTTAGTGTATTTCAAGGAAATAAGTGAGTCTCGTATATTCTTAGATGTCCCATGGTATGGATAATTACTGACTTTTTGAATGGCATGGAGGATGTCCCACATCGCAGTGCATCACAGGCTCCGGGGCTCTAACTCGACCGTCAAGGCGCAGAGCATTAACTATGGCCACATAGAACAACTACAAACGGGAGCACATTAGCCTGTTCAGGTGCCACAGGGCAGATCCTGTTGAACAATTCCTTCCAACAGGGCCGTGGAGACTAATTAGCCCTATGTCTCCCCATGACCCAGATGTGTATGATGGTTTAGGTTATGTATGAGTGTGTTAGGTTGCGATTGAGTGAGTTTGAGATCTGATAATTTGATAATTGTTTGCACTATTTATTTCATTTAGAGGTCCAGAGTATAATGTTGCATCTTAATTGCATTAGCCCGTAACGTGTTGGCTGGTGTACAATCATGTATAAAAAGAAACTTATTATAAATAAAAATTTACATATATTCTCTTTCATAGAAAAAAGAAATGGATTTTGATATTGCTTTGAATAATAAAACTATGAAAAGTATAATACATTGTTGAAGTGTTGATTTGTTTTGACATTGTTCATACAAATGTTTAGCCCATACTAGATTTTGTCTATAAATAAATCTAGGTCGTGAGGGAGCTCGCTTTGTACATTAATTCTCTTGTTGTTTCCTCTCTTCTCCCTGACCTTATTCTCCCATAGAGGGGGTCCCCTTTTTCAGCAGCAATAGCAGAGCTAGCCATGTGTGAATCTAGAAGGGTGAGGGTAAATCGTGCATCAGCCTCGACCTGAGCAACCTGTTTCCCACGAAAGGAAGAATATTTTATAGTGTGGCTCCTATAAAAGGCTTTAAAAGCGTCCCAAACTATAAGAATAGAAACCGAACCCATGTTACACTCCCAAAAACGTCTTGCCTCCCTAACCAAAGAATGAATAAAAGATTCCTCTAAAAGGAGTTGCCGATCAAACGTCCCAGGACATGGCTTTGGATTAAATAACACACCCTCCACCTGGATGAAAAGATACAGTGAATTGTGGTCCGAAATAACCCTAGGATTCAAGGAAATACCAAGATGGGTTAGGAGACAGTGGCTAACGAGGAACATATCAATCTGGGTGAAGGATTTATGAGGGACAGAAAAGTGTGTAAACACATATTCACTCATCCGAATGTGACACCACACGTCTACCAGAGCATAAGATTCCATAATTTGTAACAAAGCAGCCCTGGTCAGCTTCTTTCCACCATGTATATCCCCCCACAGGGAGTAATCCCCCCTACAATAATAGTAAGAATCTATGTGTGGGTTAAGAGTGATGTTAAAATCACCACAAATTATAAGAGGTTCTGGCCATTGGTGTAACTCAGACAGCAAGCTGTTGAAGACCACTGGGTTATCAATATTGGCCCCGTAAAGTACCCAAAGCGTAAAGCACAATTGTCCCCCCTTAACAATTGCCACAAGCCATCGCCCACCCACATCGATACACGGATCTATAAGAACGCAACTCTTATCCTGAGCTAATAAGGCGATCCCGCTCTGGTAAGAACAAAACAGGCCGAGACAAAGACCTGGTACCCCAGGTCATCCAAGAGAGAGACATGTGTATTCGAAAGATGGGTTTCCTAAAGGCCAATTAAATGTGGATGGAGATAATGTATCTACTTTCTAATTAGTTTACGCTTATGGGAAGCCTTCAAACCATTGATATTCTAAGAGAGAATTTGGATCCGCTGGTCAGGACCACCCTCCTGGCTAACCCTTGACATATTTGAATAGACATCCAGCACATGCTTTAAAGTAATAATTAAACCGAGTCATACTACTGCCCCGTTTTAACTGGCCAGAAAAAGACACCTAAGGCCTCATTTTGATTTTTTTGGGACAAGGCCCTCCCCAAACCCACCAAGAAAAATAATCCAGATAAAGAAAAAAAGTGACCCCCCCCCCAACCTTCCCCATGACTCACCCTCCACCCAAACCTCCGACCTTCCCAGAAACTCTACCCCCCAAAACAAAGCACCAGAAAGGGTACCCCCCCAATCAAAATAGAACCCTAAGCACCACAGCGCTCATGAGTGCGGAGTCCCCCCACCCCGGAAGCACCCCAGACCGAGGAGAGAGGCTTGCAAAAGAATACTCTTGCAGACAAAGCGGAGACCACCCAGAAGCCCATATATCCCATCCAATCTCAATATTATGGATCAAGTGGCCCCAAAATGAAGCTTGAGCAGACCACAATATCAGGCATGCAACTACCTAACTCAAACACGGAAAAAACTATATAAAGAGAGGGAAGAGGCACAGCAAATATTAGCTAAATAGACCGCAGAGAGACAAAGGTATGGCAAGACAAGGAGACAAGCTCCACCTTTCACTAGCCTCCTTTGGAGAAAAAGAGAAAGGGGAGAACATAACAATCAGCCATGTCCATCATTCCCCTTGTTTTCGCCTTGCCACTTAGTCAGAAGCTCCTCGTCCTTTAAGGCTTCAAAACATGAATATGTTTGCCCCTCAAATCGAATGTGCAGAGTTGCAGGCTCCAGTAGCGAGACCAAAGCACCGAGCTTCTAGAGTGCTGGAATTTTCTCCCTTAAATGCCATTGTTGAACCATCGTTTCGTGACAAAAGTCCGATCAGGCAAAGAAGTCAACATGACCAGCTTTCACTGGTGATCTAAGTTACCCACATATATCAAGATGGCCCTTGGGTAACAAGGATGTGACACTCACCAGGAGGACGAAATGAATAGCAATGTGATCTCTGAATCATGCAGTCCATATCCCAGTACCCCAAAGCAGGAAAGGCCTCCATGAGCAGGCAAACAGTATAGTCTCTGGGATTTACCCCTCCACCCCCTCTGGAACCCCCAAGACCCTAAGGTTGTTCCGGCAGATTGATTCTTCAGGTCTTCAACCATTGTTGAGAGCATGTTCATCTGGGATTCCTGACGTTTAGATCAGGGTCTTAACTACTCCGACATAGGTTTGGAGATTGTCCTACACTTTCTCGACTTTCCCAAGTCGTGAGTTGAGTGTCCATATTCCTTGAGAGCTTCCTTAAGACTACTTGCGTCTTTAAATAAGCGGTTTTGAGAGCCAGTGAGTCCTTATGGTACTCTTCTCTAAGTTGCTGTAAGAGGTTGTAGATAGCAGCTTAAGTGGAGGGGGGGTCAGATGTAGTCCAGACAGTAAATGAAGTAGCCGATGGAGTAGGGAAAGAGAGGGGGGAACCCAATTTCACTGTTTGTATTGAGACTGATACGAGAGCATCACTATGGTCTGAGGCGAGTGGAAGTGAGTTGGTTGGCATAAGTTCGATGCCATCTGGGTCCCAGAGCAGTTCCTCCTCTGGAGTAGTCATAGGATCCAATGTACCCTGTGCAAAAGCTCTAGTTCTGAGGTCCTCTATCCCTGTAGCCGTAGGGCTGGGGTCTGTTACCTCGTGCCCATTTCTGTTTGAAATTACCCCTGCACCTGAATGATTATTAAGATAATTGGTCTTGGATACAGACGCTCCTGCACCTTCGAAATATTTCAGATGAGAGCCTGACTCTGACAAACCATTAGAGTCGGAGAGAGAAAAGAAGGTCTCAGGTGGTTCTATCTGTGTGGTTCCAGATACTAACACCACTGGCTATAGCTGCACCCCTTTCATGTGTTCGTAGACCCCATCTCAGTAGCATCTGCACGGGTAGCAGACTCTCCATGAAGGTAGCTCTCTACCTAACTCCATTGGTAGAGACCCCATGTTGCAAAGGGGCAAAAAACGTATCCAGGGTCCCCTGAGACGTCGAAGAGCTAGCCGGTAGGGGATCGGACAGGACCACCCCTGAATACACTACCCCCTTATAGGTAGGACCTGGTCTTAGCACCTGGTTGTTTCTCACCGGATAGATCCAACGAGGGTACAGGGAGTGTTGGCCTGTCTTTAATCGAGGGGATCCCGATGACGGAGTTCCTCCTAGAGCCAAGGCCTGAGGCCGCATTCCCCTTTCCACGCAGATTTTTCTTTCTATCCTCAGCGAGTGTTAAGCCAGAGCTTGATAAAGAGCCAGTTTTTAGTGGGCACTCCCCCGCCCCCTCTGGCAGATGACTTAGGAGGCATTTCTGATGAAATATAGAAACAGAATGTCCGGGAGCGGGAGGTACTGTTGGTGAGCTCTGCAGCCACCAAGGCCCGTCTGATGCCCCCACTGCCCTGAGACTGGCTTTGCTTGAAGGAGGCTAGGAAAAGAGCAAGTAATTGTGACCAGTTTTGAATTAGCTGAGGAGTTTGCTGCTGTCTCCCTGGTGGCAACAAAGAAAGGCTACTACACGGTGGGGGCTGCCAATTGAGGGACATTATTTCCGCATCAGTGATTTGTGCTGGCTATTTTGTTGCCATCAGGGGAGACAGCAGCACATTACCCTCCCCTTACTTAAGGTACCTAGCCCCCTCCCCCAATCCTGCTTAATTAGATTTTTTTGGCCCCGGGAGTGGTCCCTATGCCCCCCCTTCCCCCCCGCCTGTCTGCTTCACAGGGCCTAGGGTAGCAGGGTATCCCTACATTATTTTTGCTAATAAAACAGACTTCTGACTCTTGCAGGAGCAAATTGGCTCAAGGGAAAGAAAGCACCCTGGGCCAATCAGACGGCTGTATTTTTCTAAAATTGGGTTTGAGGATCTTGTGGGAAAGTCCCCCAAACTGAACCTTCATTTTTCAATAAACTGTTGTACAGATTTACATCTAATCACAAAAAGCACAATCTATGAACCGAGATCTAGCTTGCTGTCAAATTTGGTAAAATTCCGTTCTGCAGTTTTTGCAGTAGTGTTTCTTAAAGAAGTCTGTGCAAAATGCATGGGAATTTTGTGTTTTGGGACCCCCTGGTTTTCTCTGCCCCTGCTTGATGGATCACCCCAAAACATTCCATCACAAACTAGGCGAAAAAGAGCACCATTTTGAAAGTTTATTGGAGATTCGTCAAATAGCGCCAAAATTATTAGCAACACAAAACGCAATTCCTATGGCAACATGATGCTAACTTTAACTACCCAGTGCCGAATGCCACTGGTTAGAATATAAAAGCATAAAGTGAATGACCGATAGGAGAGGTAGCAGGGCGGTGAACAGTTAATACACTGTGATTTAGAGTTCTTTAAAGAAGTAAGCATTCAACTCTTTCGTAAATTGGAACCGAGTTGAGGTGGTCCTTATGGATATAGGGTTTTTGTACCAGTTCCTGGGTGCAAAGATGGATAAGGCCTGCTGCCTTGTATTTACTTTTTTTTACACATCTTAGTCTGCAGTCGGATGCTGTTCTTGCGGTGGGTGCCCCAAGAACCACCAGGCATGGATGAGCTTGCCTGCAAAATAAGTCGAATACTGGTTACCATGTAAATTATGTAACTGGGTTTGAGGATGGTGTGGGCCACCAAGGGGATCCATTAGAGTTCCATCAGGGTGTGGGTGCTGTGATCATATTTCTTAAGGCAGTGGATGAGACCTGTTGTGGCATGTAGCATGTCCTTAAGAGGTGCCAATGTTGAGTCTAAGAGGCTATGGAGCAGTCTTTACTACCACCAGGAAGCAAGAGTGCAAGGGTTTGAGCAGCGTTTCTTAAGTTGCTATGTGGAAGAAATGGCTTCACTTTCTTTGCAAGACAGAGCTGGTTCCAGGCTGTCTTTGTGTTTTTTGGCAATGCATTCCTTGAGGGTGAGGTTGGTGTCAATGGTGAATCCAAGTGACTTAACGTTCAGGGCAAATTGAGGTGCAGAGCAGTCAAGGTTAATACCATTGATCTAGTTTTGTACGGTTTCTTGTTTGTTTGTTCTTGGCAAATAACAGAAATGATGTCTTTTTTAGTTTGAGCCTCAGGTAAGCACTGGACATCCAGGTCTGAATGATGTGCAGGCAGGTTTTGAGGTGTTGGATGTCTGCAGCAGAGGAGGCTTTCAAGTAGATTTGTATATCATCAGCATAATTATGAATGCTAATGCTAGTACTTGTGAGTAGAGCACCACGTGGCCCTATATAGAGGTTGAAGATGACAAGAGAGCAGGAAGGTCTCTGCAGGTGATCGGATTCTTTTGATACCTTGAGATGCCCATATGAACAAATCGGTGTTGATAGAAAGATAAGAGGAGAGCTATTGAAAGACATTGCTACTGAATACCATTCGAGACTCCAGGATAAATATGAGGTTGAGATCATCGACTGTGTTGTAAATTAGAGATTAAACACTGCATGAAGTAAAAATCAAGGAAAAGAGCTTTCCCATGCTATGTGACCAGGATTTGGTGCAACATTCCTCCAACAGCAGAACAACACCAACTCTCCTACAATTCAGGAAGAAACTGAAATCTCGACCTTGAAAGAACACCAAATCATGCTGCCTTCTAAACACTTCCTTTAGTTCTGGGGCTTGTCCACTGTACTGCACTGTGTTTATAGATAGATATTACGTTTTTTGTTTGATTAATTAAAATCAAACAATATATACTTATAAAAACACATGTTATACAAATTTATATAAGAAATTGTATGGTTAAGCATAAAAACATATGGTAATTTTACAGGTAAAAAAAATTCCTCATCTAAGAGTTAAGCTTGTCATCATGATGTATCTCTCATAAATACTAACTACAAAATTCTGACCTCCCCGGCATCTGGAAAAGTGAAATCATATAAAGCAATTTCATTATTGTACATATTGGACTTGTACCCTTTTTAGGTCGAGCCTAGAGCAGCTCGCATGTGCTGTTCTGCGAGACTTATAATGAGGGTTTTTTAAAAGCTGACCACACGCTCGTGCGTGATGGCCTATTGCTTGCGGTTACCCTCAGCGGTGCGCTCGCAGTGTGCCATCTATTGTTTCAGATTTCACAAGTGCGCGCACATCACTCGCTGGACGCTGCAGACTAGTCCCTGTTCTTTCCACCAATAGTCAGTTGCTAAACCTCCTCTCTTCCTCCCGCCGCAAATGCAGGTTCAGCCGTTCGCCTTCCCTGTCGCTTGTTAGTGTTGCTGTGGAGCAGTCGTTGAAGGAAGACTGGTGCAGCTGAATGATTTGCGCTGGCGAGGTTTCTCTCCACATTTCGGTATAATTTTTAAACATTCTGGGACTGAGCATTGCCCATGTGTTCTACCAGCACTTTGCTGGGGACCCGCTAGTCTTTTAAAAATGAAATGCAGAAGGATTGCTGGAAACAACGCTCCTCTGAAGTTCTGCAGTTTCTTAGTTAGGGAAACTACATTTTCATAATGTGCATTTGTGCATTAAATGGGATTTGTGACGTAAAGCAAAAGGTGCATAGTTCAAATTAGCATGATAAAATGATAGCAAGTTATCGAACAAAGCAATTGCATAGTCCTCCCATGAGCAGACTTTGCGGTAAAATTGGTTTTTAAAGCGCTCTCCACCCGGCCATAGTTTAAAAAAAATGCAGGCTTCATAGGTTGGTTTTCTCAGAACACTGGCTGTCTCCTGCACGTAACTGGCTGCCATTTGGGGATGGGCATGACAACGTCAGTACTTTTGGTCTTGAGAATTTCCGAATCTTTTAATAGTATTCCTATTACCATAGGGAGGCGTTTAGTTCCACTTACTTTTCAACGTTTGGGCCTGTTATTCCCAGCATGCTTAGTTGTGTTGGCTGGCGGAGATCATCTGCGGCGTCCCCCAGGGCTCCTCGCTCAGCCCCACCCTCTTCAACGTCTACATGAGCCCCTTCGCAGCCATCGCACGCCAACACAACCTCAACATCATCTCCTACGCTGATGACACCCAGCTGATCCTCTCCCTCACCAACGACCCCGCCACCGCCAGAGCCAGCCTCCAGGAAGGAATGAAGGACGTCGCGGAATGGATGATGCTCAGCCGTCTGAAGCTGAACTCTGACAAGACGGAAGTCCTCATCCTCAGACCATCCCCCTCCGCCTGGGACGACTCCTGGTGGCCCCCGGCACTGGGCACCGCCCCCATCCCCACACACCACGCACGCAACCTGGGTTTCATCCTGGACTCCTCCCTCACGATGACCAAGCAAGTCAACGCCATCTCGTCTTCATGCTTCAACACCCTACGCATGCTCCGTAAGATCTTCCGGTGGATCCCCACGGAAACCAGAAGGACGGTCACCCAGGCCCTCGTCACCAGCCGTCTGGACTACGGGAACGCTCTCTACGTGGGAACCACAGCCAAACTACAGAAAAGACTTCAACGCATACAGAACGCCTCCGCACAACTCATCCTGGACATCCCCCGTCGCAGCCACATCTCCGCCCACCTGAGAGACCTGCACTGGCTCCCAGTCAGCAAGAGAATCACATTTAGGATGCTCACCCACGCACACAAGGCTCTTCACGACATGGGCCCCACATACCTCAACAAACGCCTCACGTTCTACACACCCACCTGCCAGCTCCGAACCGCCAACCTCGCCCTCGCCACCGTCCTACGGATTCGCAGAACCACCATCGGGGGAAGATCCTTCTCCTACCTGGCGGCCAAAACATGGAACTCCCTCCCCACCCACCTACGACTGACCCAGGACCATCTCGCCTTCAGGAATCAGCTCAAGACGTGGCTGTTCGAGCAGGAGCAGCACCATTCCCCCCCCCCCTCCCCTCCCCTCCCAGCGCCTTGAGACACGGGTGAGTAGCGCGCTCTACAAATGCGATTGATTGATTGATTGATTGATTAAACAATACAAAAATAATTTTTGTCCCTGCCAAGCTGGTGGCTGGACTGTGGTGTGTAAGATTTGTGTTTCAGTTTATCTGATTTGGAGATCGTAAGTGTAACCCATCAGTTTTCCAAGTCTCGTGAGCGTTTTTTTTTTTGTATTTTAAAGTTAGCATGCATTTTATCAATTAGCAACCTGAAAAGGCCCGCCACTAAAACAATGCACATCACAAAACTGGCCCAGATTCGTTTATTACTCTAGAGAAGGAACATGTATTCTTGAGATGTCTACTGCTGGCCAGCCCTTTCTAAAGCTGCCAGTTCACATGCTATTCAGCCAGCTGTGGCTTTTAACCAACATCACTTTGCCTGTTGGGAATTTCAGGTCTATGCATTTTTAAAATGTGGATGAACCACGGAACTTTAAAGTACCTCAACACCTAGATAAAAAGGCAAATTTGGATAACTGTGTCGCATGATGTGAGCATACTTGGCTGGTGTGCCGTCCCGCTACAACCCTCAGTATACTGGTATTTATATTCACCTACAACTGGAGCCACTAGAATTGTGCAATTTTGTATTTTTTTAAAGTTTCTAACATAATTATTTCAAGCTCCCTTGTATCAAGTGTTACTCAAGCTGCCTTGTCTGTTGTCACAGGGTTAACTGGTTACTTCTCAGTGCTGCGGGTATTCCTAACCATATTTATCCAGAAATAAGGGGAAGTAGAGGTAAAAGTTAGGTTCACCCTCCACAAATATATCTATCAAAAAAACTATCTGAACAAGTCAGGTAGACAGGAACCTAACTGGGAGAAACAGAAGGTGTAGGAAACAATTTGATCCTTAAAGACACCGTTATCAGAAAGAAAGGGAAGTATTATCTCTTTCTATAGTCCCCTCACTCACCAGGGTTTCCCCATGGTGACATGCTTCATCATAGGGGTCCTCCCAGTCCTCTACGGACTGAGGCGTGCTGCGACTTGCGGTGTTACGTAGGAGCACTGGAAATTTTGTAAACTATGTGTAGTGCAAGTGAAGTAGTGGTGGAGTGGGAAAATTAAAATAATCAGCTAGTGGGCTACAAAATAAACTTTATTGGTGCTCTAAGCTGAAAAAATTAAAAACGGGGTAATATGACAAGGGACCCTAACTATAATGGAAAGGTGTGCCTAGCATATCTTGAAGTCAACTAGTTTCGAGCTCCCCAGCTCTTCGTCAGGACTACACTGGGACCAGCCCAGTGTCGAGAAACTTGCCACTCCTAGTCAACCTTAATAGGGTGAAATAAGTGTGATGCCACAATAGTAAGGCATGCGTTTTTTTAAAAAATATACATACGTAATGTACGTTAGCACACTGATCTGTAAAGTACAAAATCACAGTTAATTGCGAGGAAAAAAAAATATATATATATATGCGCATAGTGTAATACGTAATTGTTGCTAAAGTTGTGAGCACACTACACACAGGTGGATGCACACTTCCATGACTGACGTGCCGCTAAGTGAAAGACAGAAGAGATCAACTCACTCATAAAGGGCCAGGAGTCCATCCTTCCCTGTTTGAGGACCAAGAGAAAACAGAGACCTATCGCCCCGTGGTTCTCTCTCACTCTAAAAGAGGAACAACGGAAAGTTAGGGCTCTTGAACGAAAGTGGCGACTCAACTACACAGAGTATGACCAAGATTTGTATAAAATCGCCCGTCGGCAATACCACAGGTCGATTAAAACGGCCAAAAGGGAATACTACAAGGATGCCATTAATAATAGCAAGAACAAACAAAAAGAAATTTTCAATATTGTTAACGCTTTCATTAACCCTAAGACTACGCAGAAAGACATCCCCCCCTCACAGAGTCTCTGCAACACTATTGCAGACTACTTTGAGGGAAAAATCTTAACCTTGACCAAAGATTTCCCACAACCCCACTGTAATGAGGAGAACAAGGTCATCAACTCCGGACTAAAAATCAATACCTTTGCTTCCTTTCAACCGGTAAGCAAAGAAGAAACACAGACAGAAATCCTTAAACTTACATCCGGATCTCCCTTTGATCCCTGCCCTCCGCTAGTGCTTCATTCACTAATAGTGGTTGTTAATCCATTCATCAATAGCATCATAAACTCTTCACTCACCCAAGGTCTGGTCCCTGAGGAATGGAAACTCACAGCAGTCAAACCCCTGCAAAAAAAAGCACTACCGGACCCTGCTACCCTTACAAACCTCCGTCCGATCTCCCTACTCCCAGCTTTATGTAAACTTACAGAGAAAGCTGTTAACAAACAACTTACTGCCTTCATGGAAAACAATAACATCTGGCATCCCAACCAAGCAGGTTTTAGAGCCCAACACTCCACAGAATCAGCCCTGATCTTTTCCTCCGAAACCCTCCGTGGAGCATTGGATCAGGGAAAGAAAGCAGTCCTGGTTCTATTAGACCTGTCCGCGGCGTTTGATACGGTGTCCCATGCCATTCTATTAGACCGTCTAGCCGCGGCAGGAATTGTTGGAACCGCATTGAACTGGATAAAGAGCTTTCTCGCAAATAGGAGACAAGTTGTGGTCTTAGGACAGTACAGATCAGAGGAAAAGTTAGTAGGATCTGGAGTCCCTCAAGGATCCTGCTTAAGTCCTACACTTTTCAATATATACATGGCCCCGCTAATCCATCTTATCTCATCCTTTGGCATAGACACCATTGCATATGCAGATGATACTCAGCTCATTCTGATACTGGAAAATGATACCCAAGAAGCCGAAAGAAGGCTCCAAAGCTGCCTTACCGCCACGTTCAGATGGATGAACTTGAATCATCTCAAGTGCAATACTGGGAAAACAGAAATCCTTCCCTTTGGCAAGGATAATTTCTTCAATCCCTCAGTATGGTGGCCTGATGATGCCATTGCTCCCCCTAGCACTGCCTCCTCAGTCCGTAACCTAGGGATCAAATTTGACCCCGCCCTGAGTTTTAAACAGCAAGCCACAACCGTAGCAGGGACCTGCTTCGGAATCATTAAAGGACTCAGGAAATTCTACGACCTAATTCCCCTTTCCGCAAGGAAAACGGTCGCAGTAGCCCTCATCACCTCCCGCATCGACTATTGTAATAGCCTATATGCAGGGACTAACAAAGAAGTCCGCCATAAATTACAAATGGTACAGCATGCGGCTGCCAGACTAGTACTAGGGTGGAAAAAGAGGACCTCAGCTACGGCAGCAATGAACCTCCTACACTGGCTGCCCATTAACAAAAGGGTGCTCTTTAAAATTCTATTGATCACCTTTAGGGCTTTCAATGGAAAGGGACCCAACTACATACTAAAACTGTTCAAACATTACAACCCCACGCGATGCCTTAGGTCCCAAACGGCCAATCTTCTTATCATCCCTAAGTTCAGACTCAAGACTAAAGGAGGAAAATCTCTGGCAGTACTTGGGTCCAAGGCCTGGAACCTTCTTCCCTCCTCCCTCCGTCAAATCTCTACAGAAGCGACCTTCAGAAAGGCCCTCAAGACTTGGATTTTTGCTCTCCCTGAATGGGAGTGCAGGAATCTAGTTTAATTACCCTCCGCATGGATCATCATCAGGAGCTGATTCTTCTCTACAGCGCAAAGATGCTCCCTGGAGTGTAACCTGCGCTTTATAAAAACCCCATTACATTACATTACATTACATGCAATTATTAACTCCATGCCGGCGTGGTGATGGAAAAGGTGTGCTGGAATTAAATAAATTATTAGGTCTGACTACTCACACACAATAACATACAACATAAAACATGTAACATACTTAAGAAAAAGCAACACTGTGCCTCATGGTCACTGGAGGGGATGCGGAGATCTCGTACATCTAATGGAGGAAGGGAATCGAGATCGTTAGGGAAAACGGCGTGTTCCGTAATGACGGATCGCCCAGCATGGTGTGGGGGAGAAGGAGAAGGGTCTCCACGCTTCATCCGGGAGTTGAGAATGGCAGCACTTACTTGTACGTTGAACCCCACATGCTTCTGACACCTACTGGAAGCCAAACCTCTCGGACCGCATTCTGGCGTGTCCTCGTAGCCGCAATGTTTTTATGTGCTGGCGGGCGTGTCACAAGGCTAGAGATAGAAGAGGGCAAGCTCCAATGCCGGTATGCAAGTGGAGCCGCCATCTTGGAAAAGGATGAGACTGTAGGTTTCGATACTATTAAGTATCCAAATATATTTTTTCTGTAAGGACTCAATGCTACAGCGTGGGTATGCGATCGCTCGCAACTTAAAATAAGTTATGAGGGCGAGAGATGGTGAAATGTGGGGCCACATAATGGTAAAGCTCATATTTTGAGGGAAACTCGAACTTTATTGAAAAGACAGGCTGGAGCTGTTCAGACCCGGGTCAGTGGGATCGGCTAAGATGGAAGCCGCCATTTTGGAGTGGGAAGGGAAAGTGATGAATAGTCATGAGGAATTTGTTCCAATTATGCGCTTGTTACAATTCGCTGTGGGGCCGTGGAGAAATAGTCATGATACCCGAAAGGGAGATTAAGATTGAAAAAATGAAAATGAAGGAGGGATAATGGCTCATGGAATGACGTAAATGTTACCATAATGGATAACAACGAGCGAGGTTATTGTCAAGTACAACCTGATGGGAAATTGAAGGCTTAATCAGCAGATATTCCAGTGATTGTTGGTTAAGTAAACTGGCACCAGGGTATGTCATCATTGAGACCCCTGTCGTCCGAGCGTAGCTTGAACACCCAACGCTGTTCCTTCTCATGTAGCTGTTTCTCTATGTTGGGGTGATTCTTGATGTGTTCCAAGACAAACCAGTTGAAGTCATTAGGAGTGTGGCGTTTTTCCAGGAAATGTGTGGTCATCTTTGTGTTATCACGTTTACATCTGAAATTACTACGGTGCTCAATCATTCGGGTGTTTACTTTCCTGGTAGTCATGCCTACGTAGTGCAAATTACAAACGCAAGTTATTAGGTAAACAACACCTGTTGTGTTACAGTTTGTGAACGACCGAAGATTCCAGGTTATCCCATTGTTGCATTTTACTGTCTTAGTCACCTTTGTCAGATGACAAACACTGCAGTTACTGCACGGGAAATGGCCCTCTGGTAGGGGTTGGAGCAGGCGTTGGGGACCTGCAGTTTTTGTCGTCGTGGGACGTGTATGGACAAGATGATCCCTTAGGTTGCGTGCTTTGCGATGGCTGAACATAGGTTTCTGTAGGTCTAGGCCCCCGCTGTTCAGGGTGCGCCAGTGTTTCTTGATTATTTTACTAACCAAGTTAGATGCAATACTGTATGTAGTAATACAAATTTGTCTTCGTGGCTCATCCTGTCTGGCTACGGTTTTAGTCTCTAAAAGGGCCTCCCTATTGTTATTGAGGGCTCTTTTTCTGGATCTGGACACAAGATGTTGTGGGTAATTTCGCTGTATCAATTTTTCTGATAGTTCTTTTGCCTGAATGTTGTAGTCTTGTCTTGTCGTACAATTCCTTCTGAGGCGCAAAAATTGGCCAAATGGGAGGTTGTCTTTGAGGCTGCGAGGATGGAAGCTGTCATATACCAGCAGGCAGTTCCTTGCTGTGGGTTTGAAATGTGTGGTACTGTAGAGACGTCTGTCTTGTGCTGATATATTAAGGTCTAAAAAGACCATGGTGGATCGGCTCATCGAGGAGGTGAATTTCAGGAAAGGGTCTTGTTGGTTTAGCCAGACTAGGAAATCTTCCGCTTCTTGTTCATTACCTTCCCAGATCAACAGTACATCGTCTATGTACCTTTTCCATAGTTTAATATGTTCAATGTGAGGATTGTGTTGGTGGAGAATATTCTGCTTTTCCAAATGATGCACATACAACCCCGCCACACTCGGCGCAAATGTGCTTCCCATGCTGGTACCGTGGGTTTGCTTGTACAGGACATCGTTGAATTGGAAAAAATTCTCAGTCAAAGCCAAACGGCAACATTCAAGGACCACATGTCTGGGTGTGTGATAACCCCAATCGTTTAGATAGAGTACCTCTTCCAGGATGTCTAAGGTTTCCTTATGAGGGAGACTCGTGTACAGACTCTCTACATCTAAACTGATCAAAATGTTAGTTGTGGGGTTGAATTCGAGATCCTGGATTAAACAAAGGACTGCTTTGGTGTCCTGTAGATAGGTTTCAGTAGCCTGAACCAAGGGTCTTAAAAAGGCATCCGCAAATTTAGACAAGGGTTCCAAAATCGAACCGATCCCTGATACTATGGGTCTTCCTGGGGGAGTTTCCATAGATTTATGTATCTTAGGAATCGTGTAGAAGTAAGGTGTTATTGGTTTTTTGTTTTCTAGGAAATCTGCTTCTTTTTTGCTGATCCAGTCGTTAGTCAGAGATTCTTCCACTAGGCTTGCGATCTCTCTGCGCAGGCGTTCAGTGGGATCCTGTTGTATTGTTAGGTAGTTACGTTCATCACCTAGTAGTCGTAGGCATTCGCGTTGGTAGTCAATAGTATTCTGTAGAACAATAGCTCCGCCTTTGTCGGCTGGTTTGATAGTTAGGTCCTTGTTATTAGATAGTTGGTAGATCGCCTCCAGCTCAATTTTGCTCGTGTTGTGAAAGACTTTAATAGTTCTTGGGTCTATCTCTGTCACCTCTTTTATAACCGCTTTCTCAAAAGCCAGTAATTCAACCGGAAGGTTATGTGGTGGAGGAGTAAAATTAGATTTTTTATGTAGTCCAGTGTCGGTGGTGGCATTATCGCTAGGATCTTTATCTTTGAAATAGACTTCCAGTTTGATTTTACGAATAAACTCCTTTAATTCGCATATCAGCTTGAATTTGTCCAAAGCCGCTGTGGGGACAAAGCCTAATCCTTTTTCTAACACGCTTTTTTGTATAGGTGTAATGGTTATACTGGATAGGTTCACTGCTAGACTTGGTTGTGGCTTGTTGAGGGCAAGTTCGGTGGTCCCATACTCCGGGTATGGCTCCTCGTCACCTCTAGTGGTTGGGCCCACTGCACTTGTTGTCCCTGTCTGGTTTTTCCTCTTCTTGGAGTCTTGCCTCTTCCTAAAAAAGACTGATTCTGTCCTTGATTGAAACCTATCTACAGGACACCAAAGCAGTCCTTTGTTTAATCCAGGATCTCGAATTCAACCCCACAACTAGCATTTTGATCAGTTTAGATGTAGAGAGTCTGTACACGAGTCTCCCTCATAAGGAAACCTTAGACATCCTGGAAGAGGTACTCTATCTAAACGATTGGGGTTATCACACACCCAGACATGTGGTCCTTGAATGTTGCCGTTTGGCTTTGACTGAGAATTTTTTCCAATTCAACGATGTCCTGTACAAGCAAACCCACGGTACCAGCATGGGAAGCACATTTGCGCCGAGTGTGGCGGGGTTGTATGTGCATCATTTGGAAAAGTAGAATAGAATATTCTCCACCAACACAATCCTCACATTGAACATATTAAACTATGGAAAAGGTACATAGACGATGTACTGTTGATCTGGGAAGGTAATGAACAAGAAGCGGAAGATTTCCTAGTCTGGCTAAACCAACAAGACCCTTTCCTGAAATTCACCTCCTCGATGAGCCGATCCACCATGGTCTTTTTAGACCTTAATATATCAGCACAAGACGGACGTCTCTACAGTACCACACATTTCATGTTTAAAACGTTTTTATTGAGACAAAACAAACCATGGGGGAGGGGGACAGGAGGCAGGATACGTGGAATACAGTCAAAGAAGAAGGGATGCATCTCCAGAGGGTTGGCAATAGGTGAAGCGTTGGCTCAGAGGGAAGAACACAGTAAATGAACGCTAGAATTACAAGCTGTGGAATCCCACGCGCGTATCCGACACCCAAAAGCAGAGCAATAAAACCCCCCCCAATCAACCCCTCAACAGAACACAGTCCCCCCCCTCCCATCCCCCATCCTCCCAGTACAAAAACAACAACACTCCCCCCTCCCCCCGTCCTATGGTCCCGCAGCAAAGTAGCCCTAACCAGGAAGCCCCGCACAGCCCCCCCCCCCCCCCGCCGGGGGTCTCCATCTCACATGTAAGCTAGTCCGCCGGGGTCACCGGCGGCCGCAGCCTGAGAAGCCTAAGATACCTCGGGCAGGTGAGCTCCCGGAATTCAGTGGACAGCAGCGCTAGAAAGGGTTGCCATAGCTCCTCAAATTGGTCTATCTCCCCCGCAACCGTAAGCGACAGCTTCTCCATCCCCAGCACATGCCAGAGTCTGTGCAACCAACCGGTGATGGAGGGGGCGGTGGATGTGCGCCAGTGGATCAGAATGTTCTGAACCGCAGACCCCAGCGCTATCGCAATCTGCCTACCCCTGCGGGACTTCAGTGGGTACATTAGGTCATTGGGGAGGCCCAACAGGACATACGCCGGGAGGCGCGGCAGCTCTATGCCAAAGTGCTCATCCACCTCGTCCAGAACTTCCTTCCAGTAGGCGGTCAGCACTGGGCAATCCCATAGGATGTGTGTAAGGGTACCTTCCTGCCCGCAGCTCCGCCAGCACCCCTTGTCAGTGTGTCTATGCATTTCATACAGTCTCTCCGGGGTGTAGTACCAGTATGTGGACACTTTAGTGAAGGTTTCCGTAAGGCCCGTGTGGTATGCAGAGTGCCGCGCCCGATACGCAATTTTGTCCCATTCCTTGTGGCTGAGTGTCCTACCCAATTCCCTGTGCCAACGCTCCCTCCCCGGATTGTAGTAGTGAAACGGCGGGGGTTGTAGGTGTTTGTACAGATCAGTGATCAGTTTAGCGTCGGAGGTCCGAGTAGCCAACCACCGCTCATACGGTGTAATTGGACGGGCAGCGGCGGCACGCACCTGAGGCTGGAGGGCCCAATGCCGAACTTGCATGTAGCGCAATCTGTCCAGCTCCGTCAGGCCGAACTCCTGGCGGAGTTGCTGAAAAGGAACCACTCCTTCCGGGCCATAGATCTGGAAGAGTGCCCTGCAGCCCGCCTGCACCCAGTGGGAGAAAACCCCCGGCTCCATCCCAGGGGAGAAGTCCGGGTTGCCCGCAATGGGCGTGAGCGGCGAAGGGAAGGTGGTAAGGCCCCGGGCCTCACAGACCGCGTCCCACACACGCAGGGGGACCCGCGTAACAAAGGAAGCGTAAAGATTAGCGGGGCGGTGCGCGCGGCGCAGGAATGGAACCTCTTGTAAGGTGCGGCCCGCCACTGCCTGGTCTTGGAAGAGCCAATGTTTGTCGGACTCCCACCTGCTCCACTCCACCAGATAGCGGAGCTGTGCCGCCTGAAAGTACTTACGGAGGTCCGGAATGCCGAGACCCCCCGCTTCCGGAGCAAGCGTGGAGAGGACCCTCTTCATGCGTGGCCTGCGGCCCTGCCAGACAAAGCGGGAGATGTCAGCTTGCATTTGTCGTATCCAGCCCACCGGGGGTTGGAGTGGAAGGGCCCGGAAAAGATATAGTATCTGGGGCAGCACCGTCATTTTGACCGCCGCGATTCGCCCCAGCCAGGACAGCAGGCCCTTGTTCCAGCGGCCAAGCTCGTCCTTGATCTTCCTGCTGAGGGAGGCATAATTGGCCGTAACCATCTCCGACAGTGTAGGCGCCAGCAGAATCCCCAGATACGGCACCGTGGACGAGGACCACTGCATGGGGAAGAGCCGTTGAAGATCCCTCCTGGTTTCCGCAGCCAGGGACACGTCCAGTGCCATCGACTTGCTCATATTCATTTTGAAGCCGGCCACCCCCGCGAAGGCGTCCAACTCTCGGAGGCAAGTAGGCAACGACCTCCTAGGGTCGTCCAAAGTCAGCAGGACATCGTCCGCATAGAGACTGACGGTGTGGACGTACTGGCCCATCCGGACCCCGACAGCATCCGGATTGTCACGAATCCTCTGAGCAAACGGCTCCATGTAGAGGGCAAACAGGAGCGGCGAGAGAGGGCAGCCCTGCCGCGTGCCGCGCTCGATGGCAAAGCTACCAGAGCTACACCCGTTTACCCGCACCGACGCTGAAGGATGCTTATAGCAATTAAATACCATGGTGCGGAACTTATCGCCGATTCCCAGTTTCTTAAGGACCCGCTCAAGATACGGCCAGTGAACTCTGTCGAAGGCCTTCTCTGCATCAACGGACAACAACATCCGCTCCCCCGAGATCCTTGAGGCCTTCTCCAGAACATGTGTCACCCTCTTGGTGTTGTCAACCGTCTGTCTACCGGGCACAAAACCAGCCTGGTCCGCCTCCACCAGGTCGGGGAGGTGTGGACCCAGCCTGGCTGCGAGAATCCCCGTGTACAACTTGAGGTCGACATTTAGGAGAGAGATGGGCCGGTATGAGCCGCAAAGGGCCCGGTCCTTCCCAGGCTTCGGGATTACCGCGACCGTCGCCCTCAGGAGATCCGGAGGGATGGCTCCCGGTGCGGAGAAAGAGTTAAACAGCCGCGTAAGGACAGGGGCCACGGCCGTGCAAAAAGTCTTGTAGAATAGCGACGTGAACCCGTCCGGGCCCGGGGCCTTGCCATGTTTCAGCCGCGCAATAGCTGAAATCACTTCCTCCACATGGATGTCCCGCTCCAGGTGGTCAGCCTGAGCCGGGTCCAGTACCGGGAGGGTCACCGACTCCAAATAGCTATCGGTCTCCCGTGGCGGGGAGGGCTCCTCAGCATACAGCGCCTCGTAGAAGCCGCGGAAAGACTCCGCTACCTCCGCGTCCCCGGAGACAACCCCCCCGTCCGCGCCCACCAGTTCTTTCACGACGCTGCGCTGTTGCGCGACCCGGAGCCGGTGTGCTAGGAGCTTGCCACATCTGTCCCCCCCAGTGTAGTAGGCATGTTTCAAACGTAAGGCGGCGTACTCCGCCCTATCAAGATCCAGAGCCGAGAGGAGCTTCCTCGCTGCCTTCAACTGCCTCCAGACCCTCGGCGCTCCCGTACGGCGGTGGACCTGCTCAAGCTCCCGAACTTGAGCCGTCAACTCATCCCTCTTCAGTTGTCGCTCCTTATTCTCGGCTGCAGAGATAGAGATGAATTCCCCCCGTAGGACGGCCTTCAATGCCGCCCACTGTGTCGCCTGCGAGGTGTCAGTGTTGCTATTGTGAGTGAGATAGTCCTGTATGACCTCCCCGATGCGTTGCACCACCGATTTTTTGTGTAGAAGTGTGTCCCGGAGGCGCCACACCCCCCGAGAGGGGGAGGCCGCCGGCCACTGGAAAACGCCGATAACTGGAGAGTGGTCAGACAGGGTCAGGACCCCGATGTCCGCCGCCGTGGCAGCGGCACGCATCGGTCCACTCACCAGGAGGTAGTCCAGCCGTGAGTAAGTGCGGTGTGCGTGCGAGAAGAAAGAGTAGTCCCTATCCGTGGGGTGCAGGGAGCGCCAGAGATCATGCAAGTCCATGTCCGCAATTCGGGCTTTCCCAGCCTGGGACAGTTCCCCCGTCTGCGGGAAGCGCTGCGCCGATCTGTCCATCCCAGAGTCAAAGACAATGTTGAGGTCTCCGCCCAAGATAACGTGTCGGTCCGGGGAAGCAGTGACATCCACCAGCGCGGAGTCTAGGAAGCGCTCCTGGTGCTCGTTTGGGCTATAAACGGAGCCAACCGTAAATGCTATGCCTCCCAGGCTCATGCGATACGCAAGGAGCCTCCCCTTCTGTTCAGCACACTTATGCAACACCTCCCCCCGAAAGGAGCTCGCTAGGAGAATGGCTACCCCTGCCGTCTTGTTCGCTGCCGAGGAAAAGAACTGGGTGGGGAACTTAGCAGAGCGCATCCTGTGGCAGTCTCGGGGCAATAAGTGTGTCTCCTGCAAAAGGCAAATGTCCGCCTGCGTCCCCTCCAGCAACGACAGGATCGCCCTGCGCTTCACCGGGTTATTCAGACCCTGAACATTAAGGGTCACTACCTTTAGGCCCGGCATTCCTCGCAGGGATCGGGAGCGCCATGCAATGGGTAGGGAATCAGCGGGTGGGGCGCGCGGGGCCGCAGCGCGGGACAAGCCAAGACAAAGCGGGCAAAGACAACATCGGACGGGACCTTCCCAACCCCAAAACAACCCCCTCCCCCACCCAAAACACAACCTTGGCAACTAGCCATCCCCAAACTCAAACACCCCATAGTCTCAGTCAAGCCCCAAAACGGGCAAGTCCGTAGAAAATAGCAAAGTGGACGTCCAGCCACTCACCTCCGCCCGCTCCCCCCCAACCCCCCCGCCCCGTGCCAAGCATGTTAAGAAGCTAAAGACATCTCCCCCCGGAGTGTATGTTAGGCCGTCAAGGCCACGCTAGAGGAGCCGATCGAGTCCCCGGCCGCCGCCCTCAGGGCGTCTGCCATGTCCGCCCTAATGGTAGGGGAGTCCGGGCGCCCTGCACTGGTCGCCGAGCGCCGCCTCGATGACCTCCGCCGATTCCGTCCCTCCGAGGACCTCCACGACGGCGTAGCTCCCTCTTCCTCCGCTGCCGTGAGCCCCAGGACACCACAAATGTCTTGCAAGGAGCGTAGCTGATGCAATACCCCGTTCCACCGAAAAATCAAGCGGAAGGGGTGACCCCAAGAGTACGGCGTCTCATGCTCGCGCAAAAAGTCAGTGGCAATCCTAAAGGACCTGCGTTTCTGTAGAGTGATGGCAGAGAGGTCCTGGTACAGCGCCACCGGCCGATCCCGAAAGGTCAGGGGCTGTTTCCTGCGGGCTTCAGCCATGATACGCTCCTTTAGTGGAAAGTCGGGCAGGAAGGCCAGAATGTCCGGTGGGGGTGCCGATGGCTGGCGCTGGCGGCCAACCCTATGCGCCCTGTCGATGCTGATGGGAAAGTCCGCGGCCTCCCCCAGGATTTCTCGGAACAGGGCCCGCAGATAGCCCCCCAGATCGGACCCCTCATCCGCAGTCGGCACGCCACGCACTCGGATGTTGTTCCTCCGAGATCTGTTCTCGAGGTCCTCAGAGTGGGCCTGGAGCTCCACACACTGTTCCCGGAGGCGAAGAACGTCCTGCTGGAGGTGGACTATCTCCTCCGCTCGCTGTTGGCC
Source organism: Triturus cristatus (assembly GCF_964204655.1). Taxonomy (NCBI): domain Eukaryota; kingdom Metazoa; phylum Chordata; class Amphibia; order Caudata; family Salamandridae; genus Triturus; species Triturus cristatus. Next base: position 872,094,482 of record NC_140583.1, on the reverse strand, counting down.
CTCCGTCTCCACCGCCTCCACACGCTCACCTAGGCCCTCCACCTCTCTGCGCACTTCTCGGACCTCGCTGGCCACCTCCCGCTTCAGTGTCTGGAAGTCCTCCCTGAGGGAGCTAAACAGTTCCTCCATGAAGGCCCTCGTGACGGGTGGCTCCCCTCCAGTCACATCCGCCGGAGCCCGGGAGGGCCCCGGCGAGGGCTGTGTCCTGTCCCGCAAGTGCTGGGCCCTGCCAAGCATGTCCGGCAGAGTACGGTCCCCTTTCTTCGGGCCTCCTTTCCCAGCCATCGTCAGCTCCGCAGTCGGGCCCCGATCCAGGCGCCCCAGAGATGCTCAGCCGCCGGCAAGCACTCGGGCCGGGGGATCCCCCACAAGTGAGGTCGCTGCGTCACAGGTGACAAAATGGCGGCCGAGCCCGGTCACCGTCAGCCGCAAGAGCTAGCGTGAGACAACCAAGGGGGCCGCAGCGAGGGGGTCCCAACAGCTCATCCCTCCGGTAGTCAAGACAGCAATATCGGGAGGTCGTGTGCAGCCAGCATCCAGGGCTCAGCGGAGGTCGCCACCACTGTTCCTTCGGGGACAAAATGGCGGCCGGGCGGAGCAAGCCACACCGACTAGGCCCGGCGACACCCCCGGGGCCTCCGAGGTGCCCCGCCGTGAAATAAGTTCCACCACCGGCCCCCGTTAGTCACGCACAGGGGGCCAGATGATCCGACCCCAACAAGGAGTCCGCCGTACCTCGGCTAGGGGTCAGGGCCTCCGCAGTGCCAGGTGTCGCCGTCACCAGTCCGAGTGCCGGGGCACCCGTCCCAAGCCCTCCACACCGTCGGGCCCCTTCCCGCCAGGCTCCTTCAGTCACCGTCGAGCGGCGGGCCAGATCCCCTCCAGACCGCAGCTTTCAGCACCAGGCCCAACCGAGGCGCCCGGACAGCTCTCCAATACGCTCCGCCCCTCGGGCTCACCGCCGTCGTCCCCTGATCTCAGACGAACTTTTGGGGGGGTTCCCCCGGGGCGATCCGGACCAAAACAGCACCGATGTGTGCCCCTGATGTTCCGCCACGCTCCTCTCCCGCGCCGAGCCTCAGCGGGGGGAGAAAAGCATAACAAAAAGGCTTTAGCTTGGCCGGGCCGGAGGAGCTACGGGAGGAAGCGTCCGCTCACCCCGCCATCTTGGCCACGCCCCCTACCACACATTTCAAACCCACAGCAAGGAACTGCCTGCTGGTATATGACAGCTTCCATCCTCGCAGCCTCAAAGACAACCTCCCATTTGGCCAATTTTTGCGCCTCAGAAGGAATTGTACGACAAGACAAGACTACAACATTCAGGCAAAAGAACTATCAGAAAAATTGATACAGCGAAATTACCCACAACATCTTGTGTCCAGATCCAGAAAAAGAGCCCTCAATAACAATAGGGAGGACCTTTTAGAGACTAAAACCGTAGCCAGACAGGATGAGCCACGAAGACAAATTTGTATTACTACATACAGTATTGCATCTAACTTGGTTAGTAAAATAATCAAGAAACACTGGCGCACCCTGAACAGCGGGGGCCTAGACCTACAGAAACCTATGTTCAGCCATCGCAAAGCACGCAACCTAAGGGATCATCTTGTCCATACACGTCCCACGACGACAAAAACTGCAGGTCCCCAACGCCTGCTCCAACCCCTACCAGAGGGCCATTTCCCGTGCAGTAACTGCAGTGTTTGTCATCTGACAAAGGTGACTAAGACAGTAAAATGCAACAATGGGATAACCTGGAATCTTCGGTCGTTCACAAACTGTAACACAACAGGTGTTGTTTACCTAATAACTTGCGTTTGTAATTTGCACTACGTAGGCATGACTACCAGGAAAGTAAACACCCGAATGATTGAGCACCGTAGCAATTTCAGATGTAAACGTGATAACACAAAGATGACCACACATTTCCTGGAAAAACGCCACACTCCTAATGACTTCAACTGGTTTGTCTTGGAACACATCAAGAATCACCCCAACATAGAGAAACAGCTACATGAGAAGGAACAGCGTTGGGTGTTCAAGCTACGCTCGGACGACAGGGGTCTCAATGATGACATACCCTGGTGCCAGTTTACTTAACCAACAATCACTGGAATATCTGCTGATTAAGCCTTCAATTTCCATCAGGTTGTACTTGACAATAACCTCGCTCGTTGTTATCCATTATGGTAACATTTACGTCATTCCATGAGCCATTATCCCTCCTTCATTTTCATTTTTTCAATCTTAATCTCCCTTTCGGGTATCATGACTATTTCTCCACGGCCCCACAGCGAATTGTAACAAGCGCATAATTGGAACAAATTCCTCATGACTATTCATCACTTTCCCTTCCCACTCCAAAATGGCGGCTTCCATCTTAGCCGATCCCACTGACCCGGGTCTGAACAGCTCCAGCCTGTCTTTTCAATAAAGTTCGAGTTTCCCTCAAAATATGAGCTTTACCATTATGTGGCCCCACATTTCACCATCTCTCGCCCTCATAACTTATTTTAAGTTGCGAGCGATCGCATACCCACGCTGTAGCATTGAGTCCTTACAGAAAAAATATATTTGGATACTTAATAGTATCGAAACCTACAGTCTCATCCTTTTCCAAGATGGCGGCTCCACTTGCATACCGGCATTGGAGCTTGCCCTCTTCTATCTCTAGCCTTGTGACACGCCCACCAGCACATAAAAACATTGCGGCTACGAGGACACGCCAGAATGCGGTCCGAGAGGTTTGGCTTCCAGTAGGTGTCAGAAGCATGTGGGGTTCAACGTACAAGTAAGTGCTGCCATTCTCAACTCCCGGATGAAGCGTGGAGACCCTTCTCCCCCACACCATGCTGGGCGATCCGTCATTACGGAACACGCCGTTTTCCCTAACGATCTCGATTCCCTTCCTCCATTAGATGTACGAGATCTCCGCATCCCCTCCAGTGACCATGAGGCACAGTGTTGCTTTTTCTTAAGTATGTTACATGTTTTATGTTGTATGTTATTGTGTGTGAGTAGTCCGACCTAATAATTTATTTAATTCCAGCACACCTTTTCCATCACCACGCCGGCATGGAGTGAATAATTGCATCTCTTCTGTCTTTCACTTAGCGGCACGTCAGTCATGGAAGTGTGCATCCACCTGTGTGTAGTGTGCTCACAACTTTAGCAACAATTACGTATTACACTATGCGCATATATATATATATATATATATATATATTTTTTTCCTCGCAATTAACTGTGATTTTGTACTTTACAGATCAGTGTGCTAACGTACATTACGTATGTATATTTTTTTAAAAAACGCATGCCTTACTATTGTGGCATCACACTTATTTCACCCTATTAAGGTTGACTAGGAGTGGCAAGTTTCTCGACACTGGGCTGGTCCCAGTGTAGTCCTGACGAAGAGCTGGGGAGCTCGAAACTAGTTGACTTCAAGATATGCTAGGCACACCTTTCCATTATAGTTAGGGTCCCTTGTCATATTACCCCGTTTTTAATTTTTTCAGCTTAGAGCACCAATAAAGTTTATTTTGTAGCCCACTAGCTGATTATTTTAATTTTCCCACTCCACCACTACTTCACTTGCACTACACATAGTTTACAAAATTTCCAGTGCTCCTACGTAACACCGCAAGTCGCAGCACGCCTCAGTCCGTAGAGGACTGGGAGGACCCCTATGATGAAGCATGTCACCGTGGGGAAACCCTGGTGAGTGAGGGGACTATAGAAAGAGATAATACTTCCCTTTCTTTCTGATAACGGTGTCTTTAAGGATCAAATTGTTTCCTACACCTTCTGTTTCTCCCAGTTAGGTTCCTGTCTACCTGACTTGTTCAGATAGTTTTTTTGATAGATTCCTAACCATATCACATAAGTCAAAAACTGTTTTTTCACTCTCCTCTCTTCGAACTTTACCAGAAATCCTAATACTACCATGCGTTTGAAATTCATTCCGCACCTACAGATAACTATTTCTCATGGATGGTGCTAGTGATTTTTCTTTTGCTGCTCTCACCCTCTCTCCACGCCCAAATGTTCAGTGGCCAATAGGTCTCTCCTTTGGGACCTTACAAGTGTTTCGCCATGCAACAGTTGATGTTGTTGCACCGAGGATATTGTGCTGGATAACTAAACACTTAGTCCCAAAGGCGAGACCTATTGGCTATGCCAATGCTTGTTGATAATAGTTTTGCAGTTTTCCTCTGCAGGGTTACTAACGCCTAGTCTCGGGAGTCTAGTTTATTTTTTACCATTGGTATAAATTTTACAAAAGCGGAGTTCAGAACAATATCTTTTGGTTTTAGACATCTTCTAACCGCTTGTCTACAGGACCGAATTTCACGCAGTAAAAATGGTTCTTAAGTGTCCCCCTTCTTTCTTCATTCAAGTTAGGGCATGTGCAGAGGAGATGGATAGTATTTTCTTCTCCTTTTTTGTATAAACGGCACTGTGTTTATAGCGTGCTTGGTTTGAGCTTTAAAATTACCAAAGTATACATACATACATATATTAAACATAGCATTCCCCCAGTATTCTTATGATTTCAAACTCAACATCAAAAACGTCATCATAAATGCTTCATCATTGACATTAAACAACCTCTAGCATGGCATAACCAGCCATAACTGTGGAATTTAATAGATATCCAGGTTTTGAATCACAACAACGTTTCTTCATTTGAGACTTTAGTGAGTTTTCATAACACGGTTTCTTGGTAGCCAAACACGTTTATGGCGTTTTTTCAATGTCTTAATATGGTTTTGCCACTACCCCCTGTTACACATTGGGATCTGAGCACAGGGAAAGAGCAAGGGCTTCTGCCAAGCTCTTTGCTTACTCATCAAAAGAACATTGTGTAGCCTGTTAACAAAGGGAATGGATTTTGTGTAGGACTTTTTGCCTAATGTTTCTGCCTCTAGTGAATGCTGACGAAATAAGCTCTTGTGTACTACCAAGGTGCATAGAAGGGCTGTCTGTTCTTTTATAGTCTCTTTCGTGCCACCTGGCAAGGACATTCATACCTGGTCCCTCGATGACAAGTGCCTTATGCAGCGCTCCCTAATTTGTATCCTGCTTGTACCAGGAAGTAGCTGAGCAAGATATAATCCACTTTATCACTAGGTGCAAATTTGCATGTGTAAATCGGCAGCAAGTAGTGGCCTACGTGAGGTTTAGATTGTGCCTGGTATATAGATGTCTTCTTGTCCCTATTTGTACCATTGCCAAACCCACCCATGTTTCAAATGCAGTGCAGTCATTAGTGTGATTGATATTATCATCCATAAATTCATTGATGTTTCCTTTAGTGCTGTTGTATGATGTCAGTTGTATGTTTATGACGCTCAAGTTATGGTAGCTTAGCTAACTGTTACTGGCACATCCTAGTGGGTTAGGTTTTTTGGTTCGTTATGATAACGGTTTTCAGGTGAGGTTTTTTTGGAGACCGTTTTTTTTCATAAGCTTAAGTAGATAATGTAATTATTAGTTCAAGTTATTTTTTGCTGGGCGAGGGGAGATTGAGTGATTTGCCCAGAATCACAGGATGTTGTTCGTTCCCGCCGAGACTCGAACCCCGTATTATATAGTAGAGAACAACAATGTCCCTCAATAGGTTCCAGAGGTTAATGATATATTTTGACCTGTGAAATGCATAGAAAGTTGCCCCCATCATGTCCTGTGAGTACCACAGCATCCTACAACTAGTCTGTTTACATGCCTGCCTTAGCTAGGAAGCTCTGTACTCAGTACACCTGTGCACATGACATCAACCGTGTACAGTACACCAGTGCATTTTTTCAGAGTTTTATATAGCGCGAACTTGACCCGAAGGATTCAGAGCGCTTTACATGAGCACCAGTTGCGTTACAGACGGACGCGTTAATTTTTGCTGGGCGAGGGGAGATTAAGTGATTTGCCCAGTATCACAGGATGTGTGCGTTCCCGCCGAGACTCAAACCCTGTTCCCCAGCTTTGAGGTCGACCGCTCTGGCCATAAGGCCACATCCTCTTTATTCACATACTATAGGTTGCAGCCAACCCTTGTTTATTTAGTGCAAAAGTCGTAGTTTAAATCCGTGCCCTATACGTAATGTCGTTTTAGCATGGTCTGTAGGTCCTTCTTTGTGTGCTGTACTGATGTGGCAGGGGCTCTGCGCTGTCCATAGGACGCACTAGGCTTTACCTGTGCATAGAATACTATGCTCTTTATTTAATTTCGTGCACGTTTGCAGCTTTTGAACTTAAAAGTGCAGGAAGATCACATGGAATTTGCGTAGTACTACTTCCTCCCTCTTTAAGTCGATCCACCCTAGCGAGTGGAGTCTAGACCACTTTTCTCAGGAAAACATTTGTTCGAGGCATATGAGCTGCAGATTGTACACTTAGCATAGATCGCCATCTGGTGTTGGGCCCGGATGTTTGCAGTTTGTTTTTGTTCTTTGGACAGTCTTTGGAAGTCACGAGTTCGGTGACTCCTCCTTCGGTCCGTACTGCGCATGGGCTTCGGCTCCATCCTCAGATTGTTTTTTTCCGCCATCGGGCTCGGATGTGATACTTCGTGCTCCGGCTTCGAACTTCTACGGTTCCAGCCTCGACGGAAAATCCTCGTTCTTCGAGTTTCTTCATCATATCTTCATCTCTCGAAGCGGCACTTTTCTCCATTCCGTACATCGGCACCAGCCTTCGGGCCCTCCTCGACTCCGGTCCCGGCCGATGGAAAGGACTCCGTTCAAAAAGTGCCCAAAATGTGGGTCTAAATTTCCCCACACCGACCTCCATCAGGTGTGTAACCTTTGCCTCTCTCCAGAACACGAGGCTAGAGACTGCCCCGCCTGTAAGTCTTTTCGATCAAAAAAGACCATCCGGGATCGAAGAGCTCGACGCACCATGGCGCACTCATCGACCGCAGCTCCACCGGACATCTTCGGAGACGACGCCGGAGCTTCGGGGCAACTACACACCGAGCAGGAGGACGACGTCGTCCGCGCTTCCGAGGCCGACGACTCCGACGTGGAGGACATCACACCGGCGCAGTGGGTCGTGAGTACTGTACCCCCTCCCACCCCCGTGCCCAAAACCAAAGAGACTCCGGTTACACCCTCGCCTGCAGGCCTGGGCAAAACCAAGCACACAGCTTCTATCACCCCACCTTCGGGCCTGGTGTCGAAGTCTCAGAAGTGTCACGGCAGCTCGGGCTCGAGCCAGCCGACGCCTGGTGCCGAAAAACACCATCCGGCACCGAAGAAAGTGACACCCAGCTCGACTCCGAAGCCACCGGTGCCGAAGCCTGGACTCTCGGTGCCGACAAAACACAAACACAAATCTGTCGGCACCGACGCTCCGACGCCGAAAACTCCTTCGACGCCGGAAAAACCGGAGGTTCCACAAAAGCATGGCGCACAGAAACCATCGAAACCCTCGGCTCCGAAAACATCGGCGCCAGTGGACGATTCGGCGCCACTGGATCTCTTTACACCAGACCCTTTGCAAAAGACTCTATTTAAAGATCCAAAGACTGGGCTATTGACTTTAGTTGTCAAGAAAAGACGTCTTGACACACCGGCTCCTCCTCCACCGCCCAAGCGGAAGGACTCTGCTACTTCTCCTCTCAGAGTGCCCTCCCCACTACCGCCTCCTCCTCCGCCTCCTCCACCCCCTCCCCCGCCTCCTCCACCCCCTCCCCCTCCCAGGTCTCCGCCACCCTTACCTCATCACTCCCCGTCCCCAGATCCGGATTACGGGGATCCAGATTATGACCCGGCGGACGCCCCAATGGACCCCACTCCACCGGGGACCCCAGACCCATGGGAAGACTACCAAAACCCTGACATACCGGATATGCCTCAGGACGACCTATACCCATCCAGGCCGTCTCCTCCAGAGGACTCCTTAGGGTTTCACCACTTAGTGCAGAGAGCAGCACACTACCATGGGGTGGAAATGCATAGTGAACCAGTGGAAGACGACTTCCTACTGGACACATTTGACATTCAGGACAAGTCCACATCTATCTTGCCCATACTTAAAGGTGTCACCAAGCATGCTGCAGAGGTGTTCAAAGACCCTGTCAGGGCCAGGGTATTGAACCCTAGAATAGAAAAAAAGTACAAGGCGGCACCCACAGACCCTGCATACATTAAGGGCCCTGCTCCCTTAGATTCCCTAGTTGTGTCCACAGCTAGAAAGCGGGCTAACTCCCAGTCCTCAGGGGAAGCCCCACCGCCAGATAAGGAATCCAAACTTCTAGACGCGTCTGGCAAACGCACCGCCTCCCAAGCTGCAAACATGTGGCGCATTGCAAATACACAAGCGCTACTTGCGCGCTATGACAGAGCACACTACGACGAGCTTGAGGCTCTTATGCAGCACCTCCCCGAAAAACACAAACGCAAGGCTCATGACCTGATACAGGAGGGTAAACGAATTACTAACACCTCCATTAAGTGTGCCCTCGATGCAGCTGACACTGCTTCTAGAGCCATAAATACTAGTGTCCTGCTTCGTCGTCATGCCTGGCTCAGGATCTCAGGGTTCAAGCCTGAAGTCCAGGCGTCCATACTAAATCACCCCTTTGACCAACAAACTCTCTTTGGGCCAAAGGTGGACGAAGCATTGGAAAAGATGAAAAAGGACACAGACACAGCAAAGTCTATGGGGGCACTACAATCACAGGCCCCTAAACGCTCCTTTCGACGCTCATCCTGTCATAGCACAGGCAGAGGCTACTCCACCGATAGCGCCTCTACCTCCTACAAGTCCCCTCCTCAAAATACCTTTTCAAAGGGCTAACATAGAGGTGGTTACAGAGGCAACAACAATAAGGGCAGGGGCAAAACTAACACCACCCGTTCTGCCACCCCGCCCGCACAATGACTTCCCTTCGCTCCCCCCAGACCATCCCACTCCGGTCGGGGGCAGACTACAAAACTTTATCCACGCATGGGAGTCCATAACATCGGACAAATGGGTGACCCAAATTATTTGGTCAGGGTACTGTCTCGAGCTAACATCTACCCCACCCAATATCCCACCAAGGCGCCGTCCAATGTCTCAAGAACATTCCACACTGCTCAAACAGGAGGTGCTCTCCCTCCTCCAAAAACACGCTATAGAGCAGGTCCCCGTCAATCAGCAAAATCTAGGGGTCTACTCTCTGTATTTCCTAATACCAAAGAAAGACGGGACCCTGAGGCCCATTCTGGACCTCCGGCCGCTAAATGCATACATACATTCAGACCATTTCCACATGGTCACCCTACAACAAGTCCTCCCGCTCCTTTGTCAGGGAGACTTTCTTACTACCTTGGATCTGAAAGACTCATACTTTCACATTCCAATACACCCTTCTCACAGGAAGTACCTCAGGTTTGTGGTGGACGGCCAACATTACCAGTTCACAGTTCTCCCCTTTGGGGTCACCACCGCACCACGGGTGTTTACCAAATGCCTAGCAGTTGTAACAGCACACCTCAGACGTCAACATATTCACGTCTTCCCTTACTTAGACGACTGGCTCATAAAAGCCGCGTCCTACAACCAATGTGTGCAACATACCAACAGCACCATTCAACTGCTCCACCGGCTAGGCTTCACGGTGAACTACCAAAAGTCCCACCTCCTACCATCTCACACAAAGCAATATCTCGGGGCCACTATAGACACCTCCAAAGGTATTGCCTATCCAAACTCAGCCAGAATCGCAAGCATACAAGCCTTGCGCAAAACATTCCTTCCTCAACACTCTCTTCCAGCAAGAGTGTTTATGAAGCTCATAGGAATGATGGCGTCCTGCATTTTCATAGTGCCCCATGCAAGACTCCACATGCGTCCACTTCAAGAGTGCCTAGCACGACAGTGGAACCAGGCCCACTGTCAGCTGACGGATCTGGTGTTGGTGGACGGCCGCACCCATCACTCTCTGCAGTGGTGGAACACCACAAACCTTTCCAAAGGGCGGCCGTTCCTGGACCCGGTTCCTCAGGTGATTCTAACAGCGGACGCATCGCTCTCCGGGTGGGGAGCGCACCTCTTACACCTCACAATGCAAGGTCTATGGACGCCACAGCAAAAATCGCTCCACATCAACCATCTGGAGCTCTTGGCGATCTTTCTAGCCCTAAAATCTTTTCAAAAACAGATTTCGGGCAAAGCAGTCCTCATTTGCACAGACAACATGACTGCAATGTATTATATCCAAAAACAGGGGGGGACACACTCTCCCCAGCTCTCCCGCTTAGCCCAGAGCATATGGAGATGGGCAATTCCCCAAAACATCTTTCTCCTGGCGCAGCACGTTCCAGGCGTACAAAACACCATGGCAGATCTGCTCAGCAGACAAACGCAACAACTACACGAATGGGAACTGCATCCACAAGTTCTTCACCCATTCTTCCAAAAGTGGGGGCATCCTCAGATAGACCTCTTCGCCACCCACGAAAACAAAAAATGCCCAAGCTTCGCCGCCAGATACCCACACCCATTGTCCAAAGGCAATGCGATATGGATGAACTGGTCAGGCAGATTTGCATACGCCTTTCCACCTCTCCCACTAATTCCGTTAGTGGTAAGGAAGCTACAGCAGCACTCCCTCACACTCATTCTGGTAGCCCCAACATGGGCCAGGCAGCCGCGGTACACCACACTACTACAGCTATCAGTGGTACCACATCAAAAACTGCACCTGTCCCCATGCCTCCTAACCCAGAACCATGGAGAAATCAGGCACCCGGACCCAGCTCAGCTCAACCTTGCGATCTGGCTCCTGAAATCTTAGAATTTGGTTACCTTAACCTTCCCCCTGATTGCATGAACATTATCATGGAAGCCAGACGTCCTACCACTAGAGCATGCTATGCTGCAAAGTGGAAAAGATTTGTAATTTACTGCCGTAACAATACAATCAACCCTTTAGATGCATCCATACAGCACATCATATGCTATCTGCTCCATCTTCACAGGTGTAACCTGGCATATTCATCCATACGCCTACACCTAGCAGCGATTGCTGCTTATCTACAAAACAGACAGCATTTATCACTGTTCAGAGTGCCCGCTATTAAAGCCTTTATGGAAGGCCTTAAACGAGTAATTCCTCCCAGGGCACCACCTTCCCCTGTGTGGAATCTAAATGTAGTTCTTACACGGCTAATGGGTCCACCCTTCGAACCAATGCATAAATGTGAGCTTCAGTTCCTCACCTGGAAAACAGCTTTCCTCGTAGCTATCACTTCCCTTAGAAGGGTTGGTGAAATACAAGCGTTCACTATACAGGAACCCTTCCTACAAATACATCACAGCAAGGTCATACTTCGTACAAATCCGAAGTTTCTGCCCAAGGTCATTTCCCCCTTCCATCTCAATCAATCGGTGGAATTACCTGTCTTTTTCTCGCAACCTCAATCTGTTGCAGAAAGGGCCTTACACACACTTGATGTTAAGAGGGCTTTGCTGTACTACATACAAAGAACGCAACCTTTCAGGAAGACTAAACAATTGTTCGTTTCCTTCTCTCCACCACATAAAGGCAACCCCATCTCTAAATCAGGGATAGCTAGGTGGATTGTAAAGTGTATACAAATTTGCTATCAAAAGGCAAAAAGAACATTATCTGTTCCACCTAAAGCCCACTCTACTAGAAAGTTAGGGGCTTCTATGGCTTTTCTAGGGAACATACCCTTAGATGACATCTGCAAAGCAGCCACATGGTCAACACCGCACACCTTCACAAAACATTACTGTGTAGATGTGCATTCCAAGCAGCAAGCTAGTGTGGGCCAGGCTGTACTAAAGACACTTTTTCAAACCGCTGCAATGGATACCGGTGGTCGCCGCTAAGGTTGGGTACTGCTATATAATCTATGCTAAGTGTACAATCTGCAGCTCATATGCCTCGAACGGAATATGCTACACGCCCACCCGCCTCCCCGGCTACCTGTATCCGTTCCAGTCCATCTTATTTAGATACAACACACATGGGTTTCTCACTGTTACTACTACGCTCCATCATTTCCCTGTTGGCGAAAAACAATCTGAGGATGGAGCCGAAGCCCATGCGCAGTACGGACCGAAGGAGGAGTCCCCGAACTCGTGACTTCCAAAGACTGTCCAAAGAACAAAAACAAACTGCAAACATCCGGGCCCAACACCAGATGGCGATCTATGCTAAGTGTACAACTCTGCAGCTCTACATGCCAAGAACAGATGCATACTGGTAAGTAGCATATTCCTTTTTGTGACTTCCATGTCGGTTGTGGCATGGCATTTTGTTAAAAAACTAGGTCCCAGTTACTTAATTAAAAAAAAACACTTTGTGAACCAGATTTGTATAAGTAGACCACAAATTGATGGTGGAATGAAAATGTTAAGCTGTACTCAGCCAATCAACTTGCCAGCTCAGGTGAACAATCTTGTTCATGGTTAATGGTCAATATTTCTACAAATGTATTTGCTCCTTTCTCTGAAGGATTGCTCAATAAATGCGGAATGGCTTGCACCGAAGCAAAAAGGATCCGACTTGTGCCATAATTGGTGTTGATCGGGACCATGGTATTTGTATGTCAGTGACAGCAGATTCTCTTTGGTGCTGGGGGTTAGAAAGGAAACCTGTTGTCACTTCTCCTCGAAGCCATTAACTTGCACTTTTTTCTAACCGTTTTCACCAAACCTGCCATTATCAACAGTAGGTGGAAAAACTGTTCTTTAGGGGTTTGAGCATAACTTTATAGTTCTAGTTCATTGACCTCCTGCAAGATAGCTCCAGCAACACTTGTTGGGCGGTATAAAAACATATAAATGAAGTCGGCTGCAGCGATCCACTACGTGTAACAGCTGACCTCCCTTTTGGCAATAAACCCGCACACGTAGATCGAGCCCCTCTGGATTCTCTGCTTTTTCATTCATAATCTCATGTAAACTTTCAGGAAATGCAGTTTTTTAACCATTTGCTTTTTTTCTTCATTACAGATTGCATTTACTAAAACATTTGTTCAGCACTATGCATTCATAATGAAAACACTGAAGAAAAGCCATGAATCGGATACTATGTCAAACAGGATTGTGCACATCAGCGTCCAGTTATTTAGCAATGAAGAACTTGCCCGCCAAGTTACTGAAGAGTGCCAGCTTCTGGATATTATGGTCACCGTTCTCCTTTATATGATGGAAAGTTGCCTTGTAAAAAGCGAGTTGCAGGGTATGTTCATGTTGTTTCTTTCCTTTGTTGATTTAGTGTTATGTACTCCTGTTGATTACATGTTTAACACTTATCTTTTGCCAGTTCGTATTCTATATTTTTCCACACAAAAATATTTCCTTTAAGGTATAAACTATTGGTATCACAGTCAAAATGCAGTAAAATATCATGAGTTGATGACCCTGGAACTGTCTAAAAAATGGAAACATCCTTGAAAGTACTTCTTTGGATATCCCTATAAAGGTTTATAAAACCAGGTATATGATATCCTGTGTTCATTTGGCAAGATATCCCTTGGTGGTTGTGAATACCTTTTCCCAAGAAGAAGACTAGCTTGCATTTTTTCGAACGTGCACATGGTAGAAATAATTGAATATCGAATTGTTTCCTGGGATTTTCTTGATTTTAATGGTTATGTGATCTTATTCCATCACACGTCCTCTAACGCATGCATAGATGAGTTACCCCAGCAGTATTTTGTTTATCAGCACCCGGGGTCAGATGGACAGCGGTCTTCTTAATGGTCTGAAGATGACTTTTTTTTTAATTCATATTTTATGCATTGTTTCTATAGTTCTCATTTGTTTGAATTGAAGCTTTCACTGCAATACTTCTGTCCGCGTTGGCTAGGTACTGTAGTATCTATCTCAGATTTTTCTGATGCTGAGGGAATGCTGATGTGGCTGCAGATGTTTGAACCTTTCGGAGAGTTTGTTATCCATTTTGAATTTAGATTTTGACTTTGTACCTTTATTGTTGTAGTTCACTCTCCTAGTTGGTATGGTGAGAAGGTCAAGGCCCCATAGTCATCACTGCCAAAATCACTGTTAGCTTGTATTTTAGTTTGTGCCAGTAGGTACACATCCAATCCCGAACCTCTATCAAACAGATGTCCTACCTAGAACTTAATTCATTAGGCACAGAATCTGGATATTATTGGCAAGCACGTATACATGGAAATCTCTAGTCTGGAGATACACCTGAGCTTCATTATTGATGCTAATCAGACTAATTGGAATCCTGGACCGCTGAGGGATGCCTGACCTCAGCGGCCATCGGTTTTCGGTTTAAAAGGGGAGCTATACTACTATCAGTTACTGAAGATGGAACAAAGCCCATCCTGGCCTATACCTCTGACTAATGGCTTGAATATAACTGGGAGGGATATGGTTGACTTTATCAAGTGATGATTAAAGGACTAGAAGAATCAGGGTGTAGACACTATTAAGATCTGACATTTACCCCAAACCTCCAGAAGGACTGATTCAGTTCTTCTGAGTATGCAATCCTACTTGTTTATCCATCAAGACAGTTGTTATCCTCATGTATTAATTAATACCGCGCCAGAATCACTGGATTACAATATTTTAGTGACGGCAGGAAGGAATGAGATTAGCTGACGATTGGTTGGCGCGCGAGGCCCAGCAGTGTCCAGAGATACTAGCCCCAAAAATCCTTTCCCTACTTAGCTAGAGCAGTATTGCAACATTGGGTCTTCTTTAAATAAATATATTTTAAAAGTAATGGCTTTGTTCTATAATGTAGTCCATTACTATCATCTGCACTGTGATTTTAATTGTCTCTATGTAGTAGGTCATCGTTTTTTGTTTTTTAAAAAAATGTAGGTGAGGTTTTTGGTCTTCAGTTACCCTTTAAACATTATCTGGTGCCAAACGCTCCCTTTTGTCAAGCACATTCATAACTGCAATGCTAAAACACTATTGAACCAGACACCAACTAGCCAAGCTACAGTTTAAATAGTGGCACTGACAGGGACAGGCACAGGGTCAGACTGTGACAGAAATTAGGCTTGGGCATGAGAATAAAAGTGGCCTCTTATTAGTGAATTAGATAGCTGAAAAGTAGATCACGTTTGCTAATTGGGGCAGTTTTGAACTTGTAAAGACACGCTGTTTAAGTGTTTTGCAAGGTCAGGAAGTCTTCATGGATTTGGGCTTGCTGCATGCAATGTTTATTTTAATATCAGGAAATTAACAGTAAATTCTTTCTCAGCCGTCCACAAAACAGGCCCACACACAGCCAAATAACTGGCCCTCACACTGACCATTCATTGGGAGCGGTCTTATTGCCCTATAGGCCAGTCTGACCCTAGACAGGCAGTGCTTCTCTTTCCTTACTGATATTTCTTACCGATAAAGGAGGGGTTTCTCTAACAGTCTGATATGTAACCCGCAGGCATATTTTAACCATTCAGAATTCTTCGCTTCTCCCTTACTCCGGTTTGCTCACCCTAGGTTTTTTGGTGATTCTGTTCATGTTACCGCTTGTTTATAAGTAGGAATGTATTAATAGCCACAATGTACCAGTTCCAATTGTGTGTAAATCTTTCAAATACTCCGCCCAGCCTTGGTATTTCATTGGCCAGCCACCACTATTGCAGACAATTGAGATTTTCCTAGCCTTGGTGTCAAAGGCTAGATTTTATTAAAGAAACAAAGGTGAGTATTATGCAGTCGTTTCTTGCTTTATTTAAACAGCAGCCAAGCCAGAACTACGTTTCCCCCAAGAAAAAAAGAAAGAAAAATCTAAAGTGTGACGACATAATGAACACATCAATCGGACGTCAAATCACCTAATTATTATGTTGACTGCAAACAACAAGTCCTCTTTTCTTGAAGTGAGAAGTTAACTAGGTAAGAAATTAAGCACAAGAACTGAATAAAAAGTCAATAAGATGATGAAAAGGTCCATGAAGCAGTCCACAAATGTACGAAGAACATCGAAAACACATGATTAGAAATCCATGACGGCATTCTGAATCCTCTTAGAGGGAGACTGCTCTATCCGTATTAAGAGGAAGTGCTGGTAGAAGGAGCTGCGACTGCAAAAGAACAAAAGTAGGGAGGGTTGAAATATAGAGGTGGGTTAATACTCGCCTCTGTGTCTTTAATAACATCTAGCCTTTTTTATACCAAAGCTAGGAAAGTCTCAATTTTATTACAAGCTACAGAGGCTCCTATTATGCATTGCAATAACAGAATCAGAAACATGAGCAATCGGTTTACAATAAAAAGTTACAAAAGAGTTTACATTTGAGCAATCTGCAGATTTGAGAATGTCATGCAAAGAAGCTCCGGCCCAAAAGGCCCAAGAAGCCATGGCTCCTCTGGCTGAATGGGCGCCAAAAGATACGGTAATAATACCAGCTAGGGACATAATCCATTTGAGCCAATGGGCAAGAGTGGGGGAAGAAACACGCTTATGAGGTTTTTTGAAAGGAAATGAGTAACTGAGTAGAAGAGGATCATGAGTCTGTAGTATGAGCCACATAACTCCTGAAACAATTTCCAACACACAATTTGGGTTGAGAAGGGAAAAAGGGATAATGAATGGAAGACAAACTAGTTTTGGTACATCTCTGAATTTGAAAAAAGACACCTAGAGGAGAATATTGAAAGAAAGAGACACATCCAAAGCTTTCACATCAGAAACATGTTTCACAGAAATCAGACATAAAAGCATAGTGAGCTTGGCAGAAATTTGTTTGAGAGAGAGAAAAAAAGTTGTCTTGCCATGAAATAAACAATTTAAGTGTTAAATTGAAGTCCCACATAGTATTGTACTTGGGAATTGGAGGTTTAACATGTCTTACTTCCTTTAACAGAAGACATATTAATGGATGTTCTCCCATGGGTCAGCCATCCACTTGATGCTCGGCAGAAATAGCTGTTCTGTATGTATTGATAGTGCAGTACGCTTTACCCTGAGAGGCTATGGAAGCTAAGAAATTAACAATTAAAGTGAACAGGAGATCTGAATTCCTGTCCATACACCAGCTACACCAGGCGAGTTAGGCTGATCTGTAAATCTTTGATGTACCAGGAGCCCATGATTGCTGATTGAGCTTGATCGCTTCTTCCGAAATTCCAGGGCTTCTCCAGGATGACCAAAAATTCTCCATGCAATCAAAATCAGGGAGCCCTCCAAAATCATATTGTGAGGTTGCCTAGAGGAGTAGTAGCTCAGGAAATGGAGGAATACAAACCAGAAAATCTGAGGACATCTCCAACAGAGTGGGATACCAAGGTTGGGATTGCCCAAAATGGAATTATTAGAACTAGAGAATATCGCTGTCTGCGAGCTTGAGCCAGAACTCGTGCAATAAGAGGAAAAGCGTACAGCAGGGACAGAGGACAAATTTGGAGAAAAGCATCTATAGCCCAGGGCTTGAGGATTGGGTCTCCAGCTGAAAAAGGAAGAACGTTGGGAGTTGAGACAGGAAGCAAAGAGATCTATCAAAGTTCTGCCGAAGATGGAAGAAAGGCGATTGAACATTGAAGGGTGCAAACTGCCAATCGCTGGAATCCTGAAGATGCCTGGAATACTGTAGGAAGCTGGCTCTGTATATACTATACCAAAGTAAGGTATAGTGTGCACAGAGTCCAGTGGATCCCCAAAGGCTTACAGAGGTAAAAGTAAATAATACCTTACCCTCTATTTGTGGTAGTGTGGGTGAGCAGTAAGGCTTTATCAGAGAGTAGTGTCAAGCATGTATTGTACACACTCAGACAAGAAATGATGTCACTCACACAAAGACTGAACTCAGACCAATTGTTTGTATCAAAAATATTTTTTTGGGGGGCGTGGCCAAGATGGCGACCTGATCGGACGCGGTCTACTGAGGTTCGCCGCGGCGGCCCTTCTTCCCCGGTTCCCTGGCACAGGTCGTCCCCCAACTTCTACATTTAGTGGCCGTCTGCTAAGGAGAGGTGCAGCGGTGCATCAACGGAGGGTCTGCCGAACCATCCGAGTGGCGGTATCCCGCACATTGCCCTGGTGGTGATTTGGTGCTCTAACAGCAAAATGGCGCCCAAGTGGTAGCTGTCAGGGCTGGCGGTGGGCGTCCTCTCTGGCCTGGTACCTGCCAGTGATCCAGCTCTGAAGAGGCAGTGCACACGCCGCGGCGCGGTGCGGTCGGTGAGCAGCTCCGGCGCCGTAGGGGGGGCGTGGGTGTGCGATCCGGCGCGCGCCCGGATATCTATGCAGTGGACCTGGCGGCATGAAAATAGAGGCCGCGGCTTTGGGGCCTAGCCGCGTGAGTGCATGCTCCCCCGATCGTCCGGCGGCCTGGCACTGGGGAAGTAGTGGCCGGGCATCCAGACAGCACACCTCATCAGACGGGCTCCGGCGCTGAGACGGGGTGCGCGGACCTGTGCCCTGACCTGCGCCTAGTGGACAGTGAGATCGCCCGGTGGCGGGACGGAATAGGCCATGGCTCCCAGGCCTAGCGGCGCGGGACAGGCTCTTTTGAGCGCCCACCGGCCCCGGAGCCTGTGAGAGTCGGCCCGGGCAATCAGAGGGAGCAGCAGTGTGGGCTGACTTGGCAGCAGTGCTGCCTTGGGCCGAGTGGAGATTGGAGCGGCCCGTGCTTTTTATTGCCAACCTTGGTGAGTGACAGGGGCGTGTGGCGGGGCCCCGTCCTGCTCGCCCCGGATTGTGGCTGTTCAGCAGCGTGTGGCCGTCCCAAGCATACAGCACCTTACAGCTCTGCGTGCCTTCCCGGATGTGGTGAAGTGGCCCGGAGGTTTGGATCCACCAGCGGCCCCCATCTCAACTGCACGGCAACCGGTGGGTGACTCCTGCATTGGGGCGGTGGGCATATCTAAGGCGCACTCTGCCCGATACTTTTTTTTAATTTTTTTATTTTATTTTGAACTTTTTGAACAAACATACAGCGTCAGTCAAAAGGTGCGACAATGAGTACACATCACCATCATAAGGAATACATCGGGAGTATGGAGAGGGAGAAGACACATCAAAGCAGGCATTGCTAGTGCGTACATGAGCATCAAATCAGTCCTATACAACCAGCACCTAGTTACCCACAGAGACAACTGAGACCACACCACACTCTGAGGGACCTCCCCCAGGCCACCCATACACCCACACCTTGTGTGTATCATCTATGTGGAGATCCGCAATGCACAGTGCACACCCACCACCTAACCAGCGGGGAATGGTCTCGGGTAGCCCGACCTCAAGAGTGTGTGGGAGCGTCAGCCGCAGGACACTATGCGATCGCCCCTTCGCGCGCAACAGCCTCCCCAGCCGAGAGGTAGCACCGTAACGGAGCACAGATATCTGTGGGACGTGACGTTGTCGGCAATAGTTCAGCATAGGTATTGATCTGTTCCTGGCAGTAGGCAAGATCCCGCACCCAATCCTTGAATTTCGGGGCCCTGCCCCTGCCCCATTGGCACGCAACTCTTCTCTTAGCAAGCAAAAAAGCTAACGCGATAAATTTGCAGTGTGCCGCCTGTATGGGCTCCACATATCCCAGCAGGGCAAGGAGAGGGGAAGGTGCCACCACGGTGTTAATCATTTTAGAGAGCGCTTCAAACACCTGGCACCAATAGCGGTGTACTGCTTCGCATGCCCATGCCAGGTGCAGAAAATCTGCCCCCGGGGCGCGGCATCTGTCGCACCTGTCATCATCCCGAAGACTATATCTACACAGTCGGGCAGGGGTATACTTATAATGTATTATCCTAAATCTACTACTGGAGGAGATGCGCTCCGTCTGCAATAGGCAGAATTCCCACTGTTTGTCCGTCAGTGGGGCCTGCAGCTCTTGGTCCCACCGGCCTCTAGCTGCCAACTGCGGCGCGGACGTCGCCGAGTGCACCGATCTGTATATCCTAGAAACGAGCTTGGCCGGGACATCGTCCTGGAGGATGCGTTGCAACGGTGTCATATGGGGGGGTTCCTGCGGAAATCTAGGTGTCAGCGCCCTTATCGAAGCCGGAGGTACAGAAAGACGTCCAGGGGAGAAGGCTGTATGCCCTCATAAAGGTGGTCCATTGACCGGAATGTGCCATTATGGTACAAGTCCCCCCACGTCGATACGTGAATAGTGTGAAGCAGTTTACGAAAACCCGCTTCCTGCAGCAGGGGCATACTAGGATGGTAAGTAAGAGGCAAAAGCGGCGCGTACAACAAGTCTAGCCCCAGCGTGACAGTCAAGTGGCCCCACGCGGACACCGTACTGATCACTGTCGTGGGCGTCTTATCTCTACCCGCCACCGGGATGTATAACGCGCCGTCTGTCGGGATCGGATGTGCCAGCCAGTGTTCGGCAGCCAGCTGGGGCATGTATCTAGGTTGACGTATCCAGAAATAGGCGAAGTGCGCCTGGGCTGCTCGATAATACAACTCAAAACCACCCTGATTGTACGGTTTAATAAGGATCTCCCACCTGAGCCGGGGTGACTTACCGCCCCAAACTAGTCTAATAAGCTCTGTGCGTAGTTGACGGAAAAAGAAAACGCCTGGATAAAAGGAGATGTTCAGGAAGAGATATAACAACTGCGGCAATATTACCATTTTGATCAATGATGTTCTACCGGCCATGGAAAGGGGCAGAGTGATCCATCGCGCGACGCAGTCCGTAATGCGAGTCATCGCCATGCCATAATTCGCCCTCCGGAGTTCCTCCCTGTTTTTTTCTACATGTATGCCCAAGTATTTAAAGTCCCCTTCACACCAGGCTAGGGGGTAGTCCAGTCCAAACCGCCCAGTAGAGGCCGTCAGGGGGAACAAACAAGACTTGCTCCAGTTGATCTGGACCCCCGAAATCCTGCCAAATCAGATAAATTCCCTAAGAATCGCATTGAGATTATCCTTTGGATCGCGTATATAAAGAGTGATATCGTCAGCGTACATAGATATTAAGATCTGCCTCTGAAAACATCTCAGCGCTTTGTCTCTATGGTGTTGCCGTAATTTGGCAGCCAGGGGCTCCATGGCTATTGCAAACAACAAGGGCGACAGAGGGCACCCTTGCCTGGTGCCTCTGGTAATGGGGAACGCAGCAGAGAGCTGGCCGTTAACCAGGACTTTGGCTCTAGGGGCGGTATATAGTAACTTAATCCAGGAGACAAAGCAGCACCTGAAATACATAATCCCACTCCAGGGAGTCAAATGCCTTCGTGGCATCGAGGAAGACAGCGGCCATTAACTGATCGTCATGCACCGAATTTAGGATTGAAAAGAACGTGCGTAGATTATGGGACGTCGCCCTACCGGGTACAAACCCAGCCTGGTCGGGTAATATCAAGTTGGGGAGTAGTAGATTAATACGATTAGCTATGAGCTTAGCAAGGATTTTCACATCACAATTGAGCAATGAGAGGGGCCGGTAGGAGTCACATTTAGTCGCCGCTTTCCCGGGTTTAAGGAGGGACGTGATGAGGGCCATGCGCATCGAAGGGGGCAGGTGGCCTACCTCCAAGGCATCCTCATACACCTCCCGTAAGACCGGTGCCATAAAGTCAATATAAGTCTTATAGAACTCGATCGGTATCCCATCTAACCCGGCGGTCTTGCCCGATCGCATGTTCATAATAGCGTCCCGCACTTCGTCTAATTCAAAAGGGGAGCTCAGAAACTCTCTTTGCGATTCGCTGAGCCATCCCAGGGACACGTCCTCAAGGTAGTCATGCAAGTTGAGCTCCCCCGCCCTTGTCGACGTATATAACGCTTGGTAGTGCGCAACGAACGTATTAAGGATTTGCGCGGTGTCCCTGTAGAGCGTGCCGTCCTCTCCCTCAAGCTCAACGATGGTGTTAGTAGGACGCATCAGCCTCATCGTTGCTGCCAGAGCTTTACCCGGCCGCTCGCCCTCGCCATAGCGGCGGGCGATCCAGTGATTGCCTCTAAATTTCGTCTCTCTAGCGGCTTCGTCCGTATACTCTGTGATTTTATCGCGAATACGTGCAAGCGTGGCATCGTCAGGGTTGACAGCCAATGATGCCTCAAGCGTCAGGGTGCGCAGCCGCCCTAGTATACTCTTCAGCACTCCCGACCCCTTGGCGATGGACATGCCACGTAAAGTCACTTTAAATGCGTCCCAAATAGTTTCCACCTCCTTCACGGAGTCCTTATTACGCTGAAAGAAATCTAAACATTCGTCCCGCAGCTCCTCCTGAAAAGAAGCATCCAATCTCCTTAGTAAAGGATTATCGTTTGTACCCACAGACCGAAGTAACTTTTTCGAAATCCATGAGAACTTATTATTGTTCTTCAGACGAATCAGATTGAAACAGTTCTTCTCGGAGAGACCTTCACGGGACCTGAACACACGCTCCCCATTTCATTTACCATCCACCTTTAATCCTCCTTCAGTACTTATGCCCCCAGAAGTTCTCACTTTTGAAAGAAGGATTCTACTTGAAATGAAGGACATTCAATCACAACATGAATTTGTCCCTTATAATTTATCCTTGGAAGAAAAACAGGCACTCCATCACCTCAGCAAAAACAAGGAATTAATCATCAAGCCCGCAGACAAAGGGGGCGGTATTGTCATACAAGATCAGACTGCATACGATAAGGAAATTCTCCGCCAACTTAACAACATGGAACACTACCGTACTACGGCATAAGATCCAAGATTCTTACTCTGACCAACCAAGCTAAACTGGACAATATCATCTCTGAAAAGGAGGCTTTGTTCCTCAACAAAACCAGTCCACGGACTCCAGTAATCTATATATTACCTAAGATACATAAAAATCAACAAAACCCACCTGGTAGACCCATAGTCTCCGGTTGCGGGTCCATCCTGGAGCCCATTGGCAAATACATCGATAGCATCCTTAAGGAATTCATACCCAAAACGGACACTTTCGTGCGCGACAGCATGGATTTAATCAACTTGATCGAAGACACGCCTTTCATACCAGGTACCAATTTGATGGTTGGTATGGACATCGAATCGCTCTATACCAACATACCTCACAGAGAAGGTCTTGAAGTTATAAGAAACATCCTTAATACTCGACCATCTCCCTCAAAAATACCTACTGATTTCGTGATGTCTCTATTGGAAATTGCCCTGGAAAATAACTACTTTCTGTATAAAGATACCTATTATTTACAGATCAAGGGAGTCTCCATGGGCGCATGCTTTGCACCAAATTTCGCCATTTTGTACGTACATCATCTCGAGAGCACACTGATCCTCACTGACCTCAACCCTTTCAGAAATAATATAACCTTCTGGCGTCGCTACATTGACGACATCCTCCTTATCTGGACAGGCGACAAAACCTCTTTGTCCCACTTCATCGATTGGTTACACAATAGCCAACAACATCTCAAATTCACAGTGGACCCCAAAGAAGATAATCTTCCATTCTTAGACCTCACTTTACGAATTGAAGATGATAAAATTGGTACCTCACTATACAGAAAACCCACAGAGCGTAACACCTTGCTACTCTACTCTAGTAACCATCCACGTGGTCTACGCGACGGTCTTCCATTTGGACAATTTTTGCGGATCCGTCGCAATTGCAAATGGCGCAGTGATTTCTTCAAGGAGGCAGAAATACTCACTGCCAAACTCGTGGCCCGTGGCTACCCCAGGAAATTAGTCAACAGGGCAAGAAAACGAGCATGGTATAACCACCGTGATACCTTACTTACCCCCAAAGAAAAGAGGACAAATACTCGCATCCCATTTGTGTCCACCTTCTCACCTTCCAGCAATAAACTAGCCAAGATTATCAAATCCAACTGGAACATTCTTGCTCCACTCGCCATCTTCAATGAACCTCCTCTCTTCTCTTACCGCAGGGGTAAAAACATAGCAGACCATCTGGTGCATGCAATCACCTGGCCCACTACACCAACCATATCCGAATCAATCCCAAACTCATGGAAACTACCACCGGTGCGCGGCCACTATAGATGCCAAAGATGCGCAGCATGCTCCTCTACAACCAATACAAAGACATTTGAATATAATGGGCTGAAATTTGACCTACATTCCTTCACCAACTGCAGATCTCAGAACGTTATCTACCTGATAAAATGCCCCTGCGATAAACTATACATTGGACAAACCACCCAGATGGTAAAGGACCGCATCCTACAACACCGCAGCCGCATTAGATGTGGAGTCCTAACAGCCCCCTTGGTCTCCCACTTCAAAGAAAAAGAAAAAAAAAAAAAAAAGAATCACAGCGAAGCCGAGTTCACCTGGCTGGTAATTGACAAACCATCCACCCCACTAAGAGGCGGTGATACCCAAAGACTCCTGAATAGGTGCGAATGCCGTTGGATTTCTCGCTTTAACTCCATTGAGCAGGGCCTGAACTCCCTTGATGAATGGAACTCTACCCTTGCATGATTGTGATCTACTGGTCTGCCTTCTCTACAGCTGATACGTTCTCTACCCTTGTTTATTTTTGTTACTTTACACGTTTCATTTTCCCCTCCCCCCATACCCAACCCTCCCTCCCCTTCTCTCCCCCCCCCCCCCCCGGTTTTTACCCCAAAGTATACTTGTCGTTTTTAATTTGTTGATTTTTCTTTCCGTCTCCGTGTTTTACCCTAAAATACACTTGTCGTATTTAATTATAATTTGCTGATTTTTCCTTTTGTCTCTTTGAGCCAAATATTTATGCATTATCATCCCCTTCCTTCCCCTCCCCCCTTGCTTTTTCCCGCCCCCCCTCCCCCCCCCCTTAAATATGTCTACCCATGGTGTATTATCGGAAATGCTGCCTTTCGTTTACCCATTGCTCTATTGAAACGACTGTATTGTAACTATTGTATTTCTTGCATAAGCTGTTATCCATCCTAATTCGGCTCGCCTTGGGTCTATGGATATGACCCTATTGTTTCAATTGTCTTCCCTTCATTTGTCACCTTTTTCTACTCCTCCTCTTTCTACTCGAGCGATACACGCGCCACTTGCGAGCTGTTTCACCATCGGTTACCTTGACTCCTTCCCCTTTCCATTGGTGGCCTTTCTGCTTCACTCCCCTTCCAGCACCTCCCAGCCTATCATCCCCCAGCACCCATCCGCGCGCGTCCTGCCGTCTGCTCCCTCCCGTGGATTGGTTAACGCTTCCCGTGACCCGGAAGCACTGACCGTATATCTCTCGCCAGTGTTCTTCCATCTTCACTCTCTGCCTGACTCGTACCGGCACGCCCCCCCTTCACGGGCCCCCTCTCGGTGATTTACTCGCCTCGCCTAAATGTGAGTATGCTCTCCCCGCGACTCCCTTCCCCATTACCCGTCCAGCTGGCCCGCTTTCTAACCTCGCCTTTCCTTTCCAGCTTCTTCATTGATTGCGCTTCGCCTCCCTCCCGAAGTAAGTGTTACCCTTACTCCCTCTCCTTTCCACTGTTCCCCCTTGCCCTTCTCCTCACCCTTTGCCCTTTGTCCCCGTCTAGTTTGGATTACCCCGGACCCGTCTGACTCCACACGGGGTCCAGCTTTGCCGTTTAGCTCGGCTCGCCCTTCCCGTGCGAGTAAGTTTTTTGTCCCTTTTCTTTCCCTGTTTGTCTCCCTTCCACCGGTCCCCTTTGCCCTTCTCCTCACCCCCTGCTTTCTCCGCCCGTCTAGTTTGGACTTCCCCGGACCTGTCTGACTCCACACGGGGTCCAGCCTTGCCGATTTACTCGGCTCGCCCTTTCCGTGCGAGTAAGTTTTCTGTCCCTCTTCTTTCCCTGTGTGTTGCCCGCTGTCACCTCTCGTTTTCTCTCGGCCTTTCCACTATTCCCCCACCGAGGCACTCCTTCCCATCCCAACCCCTTTACCCTCACGTCGCGCGGTCCCGTACTCAAATCCAGCCATCTTTTCACTCCGGTATCTGGCACTTGTATAAATCGACCACACCGCTCACCATTCTTTGGCCCCGGTCTCTAGTTACCCTATGCCTGGACTTTTCTGCCAATTCGGGCACTGCCCACTTCACTCTTGTGCCGCTGTGATACCCGCTTTCGCCTTCACAACTCGACCGATCACTGCTCCTTGGCCTTCCTGAGCACCGGCACCTATGGCCACTCAGAAGACTCGTACCTACGACCGCAATACGTCGCCGTGGTCACCACCCTTTGCACGACTGTCCCCTTTTCTCCCTCTTTGGTCCAGTTTTTGAGAATTGTTTTTCCTTTACCCTAGCACTGTTCAAAATATGTGTAACCAGTCCTGATGATGGCCTAGAGTGTTACGGGCCGAAACGCCGTCGACTTCAACAGCGTTACTGTTGGCGCATTTATAAACATGGGCATTTGCTCTATTGTTCTTTGAAAATCTCATACATTTATTGTGTAAATGCCCTAACTTTGGCATATTCAAAGTACCATTGTTCTCCCTGTTGCGCCGTTTCACCGCTGTATATACCACTTTATGTGTCACTTGCGCCGTCACAAACTCCACGAGCACTTGTGCACAGTATTCTTTCGGTTACACTTTCACTAAGTGTCACGCAGTGCTTTTAACCTATATGATATATACATATGACGTAATATGTTCATCATGTGTTGAAAATACAACTCTTTCCTACAAACTTGGTCTCCTGTTGTCCTCTCTGTATGGATTCACTCCTCTGATACTTTAAGATACATCTCACCTTTGAATAACTTGTCCTTCCATTGAATTCCACGTTGAGACATTGTTGTCAGATATCATGTACTGCCCCAGTCTCACTGTGGTTTATGGGCTACCTCCTGTGGTCTGATACTGCCAAGAAGCATCCAACAGCATCCCGGGCTGTAGGCGCCAGGCTGACAGCGGAGGGCCAAGGTCCGAAGCTCGCAAGGTAACGCGTACCGGCGAATGATCCGAAAAGGTACGAGGGAGGTGGTGTGCCCGAACCAGCGCGGCATGAAAGCGCGGGGCCAAGAGGACGTAGTCAAGCCGTGCCCATGATTTTGCTTGCGCCGTTAAGTGCGTGCCCTCCCGCACAGCAGCGTGAAGGTGTTTCCATGTGTCAATCAACCTATGCTCCTCCAGTAATTCTAGCAGCGCCCCGCGGGCTTTGGTATAATGATGGGGGGCCGGCTGGGACCTGTCTAACTGCGGATCTAGTGTGGTGTTGAAATCCCCCCCCCCATATAAGGTGCTGCGGGCCTGCGCCTATTATGACTGCCCCGAGGTCCGTGAAGAAGTGTGGGTCGTCTACGTTGGGGCCATAACAGCAAGCCAGGGTAACTGCCATGTGTCCCAGTCTACCCCACATAAGACAGTACCTGCCCTGGCTATCGCTCCTAGTGCCGGCCATAGTAAAGGGGGTCCCCTTCTTTACCAGTATTGCAACCCCACGCGAATAAGAAGAGTAGGAGGAAAAAGCAGTGTGCTTCGCCCATCTGGAGGCAAAGGTGTGAGTAGCCTGCGCCTTGAAGTGGGTCTCCTGGAGAAACGCTATGTGTATTGCATGGCGGTCCAAATAAGAGAGGATCTGCCTACGTTTTCTCTGGTCCCCCAGGCCTCTAACGTTCCAAGTAAGTATGTTCAGGTCAGTGTCTCCCATAGGCAGGACGATAATAAGAAGAAATATATCACACTTTGTGAGGGATTTGCGCACTCGGTATCTGTAAGGGGCACATATGACGCCTGCCCCACTCCCGCCCCGCAGCAAGCAGTTGTGTGTACAGCCTGCCGGACGAGGGGACCGCTTCACAATCCCTGAGCAGAATACCTTGTCAACACTGTGATGAGCATCCTCGTGATCAGGCCCGGCTCAAATGCGCTCCCCTGGCCGAGGATGCAGCGCGGCGAGACGGGAGGGGAGGGGGGGGATCACACCTCCCCCCGGTAGTAACGTTCACCGGCAGCTCTCAGCCCCTCCGATCCAAGGCCGAACCCGAAATGGAAGTCCGTCGGGGGGGGGGGGTTAGTGGCTCGGGACCAGGCACAGGTCGCGTCCCCCGGCCGCACAGCGCCCTCTGCTCTCCTCCGGCAATCTGCAACCGCAGTCCCGGGGGCTCAGCACCAGCGAGTCGTCCCTCAGGGCCCACCTGCCTCGTGGTGCGCACCGGCCTTGCGCAGATCAGAGGCCCGGCCACTCGCTCCGCCGCTCGATAGCCCAGGGGACGGTCAAACTTGCGCAGCCTCCAACTCAGACACGGCTGGTCCCACAGCTCCCAAACTTGCACCGGAGTTGCAGAACCAGGATAGCAACATCCGAAGCCGGTTGTTGTCAGGCAGGCAGTCAGTGGAAGAGGATAAATGAAGGATTACGACTCCAGGCTGCAGGAGCCTCACAGAAGTGCGGCCATACTGCTTGCGCGCCCTCTAGCGCCCCCCACTCTGCCCGATACTTCTCCGGATACCTGCTGGGGAGGGTCCCTGCGAGGCACAACATCCCCGCCAGAGTGTTAAGCCCGCTGCCCTGCTTGCCTCCGTCTTTGTGCGCCTTGAGTCACAGCCTGTGGAGTTATCTGGTCTCGTCCTGAGTGGGACCTTGGCCGGGGCCTTCAACCCTGATAGACTCTTGGTGCTAGCTCCCCTGTAACGCACTCAAGGCCTCTGGGGCTCCTCTCCGGGACTGGGGTTTTGAAAGTAGGCATCACTCGCGGACCTTGGGGTCTGGGTCTGCTCCCCTGTCGCTGGAGTACCTGAGGGTGACGCCCCTGCTGGGAGATCCTCAAGCAGAAACCTCGGCCTGGCCACGGACCTGTTGGCGCTGTATCTAACCTGGACAGGGGCTCCTCGTCGTGCTGCATGTGCAAGCATTAGCTGAGGGGCGCCCCCCCTCTTGTCTGAGCCTCCGTTCTCGCCCTTGCTGGGGCCCAACTTCTGCCCACACTTCGGTCCACACGAGGCTGGTAGGGACCGTCGTTGAGAGGTTAGTCATCTGCCTGTGGTGGAAGAGGATCTAGGCCCCTCACTTTTCCGAGACTCTGTAGGTGGTGTCTTGGCGGATCTTGCACGCGGGCTCACGGCTATGACCACCAGGCCATACCTCGGCCCATTCACCAGTGGTGCTAGCATGGCCAACATGCGGAAAAAAGGAGACCGCTCTTTAAAAGACATGCTCACAAAAGGGGCAGCAGCTGGAGATAGGAGAAGCCTTACCCCGTCCCCACCGACTCAGCCCCCTCGACAGGAGGAGGGGGAGGTGCCCATCACCAGGGCATTCCTTGAGTCACTCTTTAACACCCTCCGCGCAGACTTTCAAACACTTAAACAAGAAGGGCCGGCGAGGTGCGAGAAATCCGCAGAGACGTGGACGAGTTGGGGGAGCGCGTGGCCACCATAGAGAGCGGGGAGCATTCTAAATCTGAAGAAGGGATCAGCAGGTCAACCTTCAGGCGCATGCAGAGGACCTCGAAAATAGATCTCGACGCAACAACATCCGCGTGCGGGGGGTCCCATTGCAAGCGGAAGGGGCAAATATGACTGAATATCTCCAGGGCCTCTTTCGGAACATTCTGGGGGTTGACTAAGACTTTGAAATCCGCATTAATCGCGCCCACAGGGTGGGCCTTGGGAGAAAGGCACCGGCTCCCCCCCCAGATACCTTGGCCTTCTTGCCGGACTTCCCCCTGAAGGAGCGTATTTTGAAGGAAGCTCGCCTCAAGCAACCACTCACGTATCAGGGGCAAGCCATCGCTCTTTACCAGGACCTGGCCTCCATCACCCTTCAGAAATGGAAGGCTTTTAGAGACGCGACTGCTTTCCTGAAGGCCAATGGCGTGTCCTACTCGTGGGACCATCCCTTCCGTTTAATATTCAAATGGAACGGTAAGCTGCACCAAGTCCGCTCTTTCCGAGAGGTCTCCTACTTACTCGGCCTTACTCAGAGCAGTCCCGACTCCTCTGCAAAGCCCTCGCAACGATCTTCAAGGGAAGGCTGGCAGACGATGGGAGGTCGACGCTCGTCGCTGGCCCAAGTGAAGCCGGACAGCGCCACAATGACCACCGAAAGGGCCGCGGCCCTCGCAGCAGTAACAAGAGACACTTCTAGACCGGACTCACCGTAATTGCACTATGGGGACGATATTTTGCACTACACTTTCGCTATCGCCTGAACATACTGCTCACCCTGCTTTCTTTCTTCCGTTGCACCGCAGCTAGGGCTGAGGACCTTGAACACTGTTGGTTGTTGGGGATGTTTAGTTGGGATTTGGGGGGAGGGGTGGTGGTGGGAGCTGCGGAGTCGGGGTGGGGGGGATACCGGTGTGTTGCTACAGGGAGTTTACGGGGGCAGGTTGCATCCAGGACGGGGAGCTCGACGGGGGCGAAGTCGCTGAGTCAACTTTTTACACACACTACGAGTCGTTGCTCAGCGCGCCCACCCTCACAGACCTACTATGTCTCCCATGACAACCCAAGTCCTCACTCTCAATGTGAAGGGGTTAAATAGCCCCATTAAGAGGCAGGCGATTCTGAGTTACTTGGATAATTCTGGGTCCTCGATTTGTCTGTTGCAGGAAACGCATCTCCTACCAAAAGACTGGCATAGGATGAGATCTCGTGCGTTCCCTCACCAATTCTATTCTTCTATGCCAGATAAGAAAGGGGGGGTGGCTATATTAGTAGCGCAACACTTTCATGGAGGCATTGGCGACAAAATAGCAGAGATAAAAGGAAGGCTACTAGCGTACAGGGTCTGGGTGGGCGGTACCCCTGTTATAGTGGGCTCCCTCTATGCTCCCAATCATGGGCAAGAGCCCTTCCTCATAGATGCCCTGTCCGAAATACTTCGCCATCATGATCGGCATATTTTAATTGGCAGCGACCTCATCTTGGTCATGGACCCCAATAGAGATAGATCTGGTCAGCGGCACGGTGGGCAGGGGCGATTTTGAGTGCAGGGAGGGATTGGCTACAGAGTAGGGGGCTGATGGATCTCTGGCGAGCGGCTCACCCTCAGAGTACACACTATTCATTTTATTCCCATGCGCATCAAACGTATGCTCGATTGGATCATTTTCTAGGGACGCCCGACCTTAACGCTCTGGTTAGGACTGTGGAGATTGTCCCGGCGGCCCTGTCCGATCACAATGCGGTGACGGTCTCGCTCGACATCCGCCCCTTACACCGACCAAAGGGAAGATGGTGTCTGCGGGAGCCCCTTCTACAGCGCCCGGATGTCTCCAAGCAGGTGCATAAATGCATCACTGACTACCTGTCGCTCAACGACTCCCCTGCCGTATCCTTGACTGCACTATGGGGGCCCTTAAAGCGGTGGTGAGAGGGGCACTAATAGCCATTTCTGCGGCTGATAACAAGGCCCGCAAAGAGAAACGGGCAGAATTAGCGGCCAAAGTGGCGGAACTCGAGAGGGTACTCTGTTGTACTGGGGCCCCGCGAATGTGGAGTCAGCTGAAAGCGGCTCGGGCCCAACTGGCTAGTTTGGATTTGGATAGGGCGGAATACGCCGCCTTACAACTCAAACATTCCTACTATGTCGGGGGGTGGGGGCACGGCGGGGAAGCTTCTTGCGAGCAAACTCCGAGCTAGGGCTCAACGGTCTAAAATTGCGGCCCTTAACGATTCGGCCGGTGAGCGGGTTGAACGCGATGAACAGATCGCGGATACTCTTGTGAATTTTACGCCACTCTATATAGTAGGGACCTCATGGTCGACGGTTCGGGGGAAGCGTATCTCAACCAAGCAGCGGTAACAGCATTAAATCAGTCTGGTGCTATAGCGTTAGATGTGCCAATCACGGTTAAGGAAGTCATTAGCGCGATCTCTCGCCTCAAACCCCTGAAATCCCCAGGGCCGGATGGGTTTTCGGGGGTTTTTTACAAAGCCTTCTGCCAGCCTCTAGCCCCGATTTTAACTTGCTTGTTCAACTCCTTCGAGGGACCGGGTTCTATCCTGATGGATATGCTGGAAGCTGATATCGTGGTTATTCCCAAGCCCGGGAAGGACCCCACTCAGTGTGCGGCATACCGCCCAATCTCCTTACTTAACCTGGGCCTAAAGTTGTTTACGGGTGTCTTGGCGGCTCGCTTGGGCCCCCGACTGCCGGGCATTATTGAACCCGACCAATAGGGTTTTATACCCAATAGGCAAAGTAGTGATAACACCAAGTGGTTGATGCACTTAATCGACAAAGCCCATTTGGGATTGGACGCTCTGTTACTTTCAGTCGACGCTGAGAAAGCGTTTGACAGGGTGGACTGGGGTTTCTTGGATCAGACGCTAAGGCGCTTCAGCATAGGGAATCGTTTTAGGGCCTGGGTTGCAAGCTGCTATGATCGACCCACGGCGACGATCCGGGTTAATGGGATTAGTTCGCAGCCATTCGATATCAGGCGGGGCACAAGACAGGGGTGTCCTCTCTCACCTCTGCTCTTTGCGCTATATATCGAACCCCTAGCGCAACGGATTAGGGACAACCCCAACATCTCGGGTATTCCCTTTGTGGGGGAACGTCACATTGTCCGTTTATATTCCGATGATATTTTGGCGACTCTTGATACTCGCAGCCGCTCGATCCCAGTGTTTTTACAGGAGCTGACTGATTTTGGCAAGGTATCGGGCTTCAAAGTTAACATGCGGAAATCAATGTGGCTGCCGCTGGGTCTTAACGAGAATACCTCTGAGAGCAACTTTCCAGAACTCGGGAAGTGCGACCACAATCTGAAATCCCATACCTGGGGATCATTCTAACTCCGTCCACTGACCAGACAATAGCTCGAAATTATTCCAATCTCCATTCCCAAATCACTCGATCTTCGCATCCTCTGTCGCTGGTCGGCCGCGTGGCCGCGGTTAAAATGTCCATTTTGCCTAAATATTATACATTTTTCAGACTATCCCGGTAGGACCTCCCATGCGTTACATTCACTCACTGCAATGGGAGCTACAACATTTTATCTGGGCAGGGAAACGCCCGCGAGTACGTCGAGAGATTGCCTACCGATTCCCGGATGACGGGGGGCTGGGGATTCCCCACCTATTGACCTATTACAGAGCGGCACAACTCCGCTATCTTGTAGAATGGAGTAGGCCTGAATCAGAGAAAAGATGGCTGTTCCAAGATAGGGCGATGGCGGGTCTTTCCTTGTGGAAGGTGCCATTCCTGATGCCTTCGCATAGACACACGTATCTTAACAGATCTCCCATCACTCGCTCGGTAGTACGGGTTTGGGACGCGGTGGCGACCCAACAACATCTCACCACCTTCCCATCGCCACTTACGCCCTTATTCGACAACCCAGACTTCCCTCCAGGACTCGATGCGCGGGCATTCCCAGAGTGGCGGGCCTCTGCTTGTAAGTCTGCTGGGCATCTCTTTGATATTGATGGGTTCCTCCCATTTGCCGAGCTGACTGACTGACTGGCATGGCATTAAAAACCCCAAACGATTCCAATATTTCCAACTCCGCCATTGGTTAATGCAACCCGACACGCGGCCCCTGGTTAGCAGACATCTTACGACCTATGAGAAATGGCTTTTATCGAAGCACTCTGACCGCCACTTGATTTCTGAACTTTATCTTCTGTTACGTCCCACGGCCCCCCTGGAGTGCTCTGGTGGGCAGCGACGATGGGAGACAGAGTTAGGCTGGAGTCTTTCATTGAAGGAATGGCAACAGATCTACTATAGAGCTAATCACAACGCCAGAAACACAGCGAGTAGAAAAGCAGCGGGTAAAGTTGCCCTTTACTGGTACCTGACCCCGGCCCGACTTAATAAAATTAACTCAGACCGCAGCCCCACCTGTTGGAGGGGTTGCGATGAGGAGGGCACATAGATGCACATCCTCTGGGACTGTAGAGAGGTGACGGGGTACTGGACAGCAGTCCTTAATGATATCGATACATACTTTGAAACTGAAATACCCCGTTTCCCAGCCTACACTCTGTTAGGATTGCGTAATGCCATCACTTTTCCACTGAAATCTATCCGGGGGAAACAAATGGGCTTAGCACTGGGCGCGGAAGTACACCACATATTAGCGCTATGGGGTACGCAAACTCGCCCGTCCCATACCGGGTGGCTACACAAACTGTGGTACATTATCGGGATGGAATGCATACACGCAGCCCTGACTCATTCTTCAGATTCCTTCCGTACTATCTGGTACCCTATCCTGGCGCTGCTGGTGCATGAATTTAACCAAGTTACATGTCCCAGATACCTCCGCCTGCTCAGACTTACCGACGCCCCACCGTCTAAAGATACAGGTTAGGGGCTGCTTCACCCTCGCGCTTCCTCAGCGCAGCTGCACACGGGTATCCCGGGGGGAGTGGGGAGGAGTTGGGATAGGGAGGGAAGGAGGGGGGAAATGGCGGGTGTGTCTGAAAGGGGGGTGGATCTAGGTACTGCTTGTTAATAGTATACTGTCAATAGCCACCTTCGGCTCTGCAAGCCTGGGATATGCTGCCTCAGCTACGTAATGGGTTTGTTGGGCTAAGAGAGGGCAGTGCTGGGTCTGTCCAACTGTTATGCCACCTGCTTGAAACTAATAAATAAAGTTATTTAAAAAAATATATATATTTCTTTAGTTGTTTTATTTTTAGAACCAATCCGGACTAGATCAAAACAAACAAGCTAGATGAAACTTACTTCGTTATAGGTTTGTAAAATATTTCAAGACAATAGGTATTTGTAATTACTTTGTGATTACTTTTCGGATTACTCCTGAGAGTACTTTTTAGATTACCTTTTCTACTCAGTGTGATATGCCTAGATATCACACTGGGAAATTTCCTAGATTAAGGTAAGTGAAACAGTTTTGCCTTAAAACACAGTTGCTTAGGTTTCCATACAAACACAACTCAACACTTGGAACTTTTTCAGAGGAAAACAGCCAATGCAATCCTATAGAGAAAAATTAGATTATCGGTTTGCAGGTAAGCAATCGGTGTTTAGGGTTGAGTTTCTGGGGTTAGAGCAAGGGTTCCCCCAGGGTCAAGAACTCAAAAAGCCCCCTCAGCTGCACTAGGGCGGCCGGTTGCAGAGTGCTGAGGCCCAATTTTAGCCCATGGAGCTAGGGTGCAATTGGTTGGTGACTGCTTTCGAGCAAGCCAAAGGGTTGAGGGAGCAAAGCTCCCAGGGTTAAGCTCAGAGCAAAGAGGGGTCCAAGTTAGCACACAAGGTGCACCCACAGCGGCATGGGAACTTTCGGGTGCAGGGTTCTGGTTTGGCTTTGGGTGCTCTGTTGGTTTCAATGGGAGATCCCTGGTTGGAACAAAAACTGCAGGTTTGGGCAGGGAGGCTTCCTGGAGGCAACCACCAGTTGGAGAGGTGCGTTGTAATGCAGGGGGTTGTCTGTACACCGTTGGTCGGGTGCAGGGGTGTCTTTAGGCGTTGGGCTTCTTTACGAGCTCCGGTTGCGGTCGGGCAGACCCTCCAGATAGAGGCTGCCGACGTCTTCGGGAGGCTTGAGGTAGGTCAGGGATCACCAGATCGCTGGGGAGATTTCCTCGTGGTGTTGGGCCGCTCGAACTCGGGCGTGAGTGTCTGGTGCAGAGTTGTGCAGAATCACGATTCGGCCCGAGCCAGAGTCTGGTTCTTGAGCAAGTCCGGTGCTCACGGGAGACAAAGTCTTTGTAGGGAAGGCAGGGCAGGTCCTCCGGGTTCTGGGGGGCTTCTGGCTGCAGGACATGCCAGGATTCGGCTGGAGCAGTTCGAGGACGGGACAGGCCGATTGGGCTGGGGCCTAGGCAGTTGGTGTCCTCCTCTTCCTTCAGCATGGCTCTTCAGTCATTCTTCTTCTTCTTCTTGCTTGTCCTACTTATGTGTTTAGGGCTGCCCTCTAAATATTGTATATAGGGGGCATTTTAGGGGTCTTGGGTGAGTAGCCAGTGGGCTACTGACCTTAGGGCGACTACACCCTTGGGTGCTCATCCCACGTGGGGGAGTGGGCACAGTCCCTAATCCTGATTGTAGAGTGCCTGCCAACTGCAAGATGGCGGGCACTGAAGAGTGGGCTTCACCTCGCCTCCCCCACCTGTGGGGTGGGTATTTGGCAGAGGTGGTCATACCTTCTGGGCTGTCCTTATTTTTCCCACTTGTTTTGCTGCCGAAAAGTGGGTGAGACTGGAAGGGGCCTGCTCCTGATAGTAGGAGGGGCTGGGTTTCACTTTGCAAAGGCGGCAAGGCCTTTGAAATTCCCCTGCCACAGATGGCTCTTCCTGACCTGGGGGAGGTGTGAACACCTCTGCCAAGGAAAGGCTTTGTTTCTGGGCTCAGGGAGTGAAGGCTCCCACCCCAGGGGTTCAGAAAAATGTCTTGTGGTGGCAGGCTGCTGTTTACCAGTCAGGGAACCCAGCATAGGCTGGTCGTTTTTCAGGGGGCATCTCTAAGATGCCCTCTGAGTGTATTGTATAATAAATCCCTCACAGGCATCAGTGTGGGTTTATTATGCTGAGAAGTTTGCTACCAAATCCCAGAATTCAGTGAAGCCATTATGGTGCTGTGGAGTTTGTGATGTGAAACTTCCAGACCATATACACTTTATGGCTTTACTTCACTTACAGTGCTCAAGAATGGACTTAGACACTGTAGGGGTACTGTGCTCATACAACTGTACCCTCACCCGTGGTATAGTGAACCCAGCTTGAGGGGTGAATTACCTATACCATAGGCAGTGGGTTGCAGGCATGGCACACAGGTATGTGTGCCATGTCGACTCTTGACTTTTCTCTGCACCAAAACAGGCAGCCTGCAATGGCAGTGGGTGTGTGTTAAAGTACAGGACGTCACAATAGGTGCTGCAGCTCTCAGAGGCCTTTCCTGGTCAAAGTGCCTTTGGTACCCATGGTACCTTTTACAAGGGACTTGCATGTTGCCAGAGAGGTGCCAATTGTGAGTGCATATGTACAGTTTTTGGAACGTACACAGGACCTGGGAACCTGATTGGCAGGGACCTAGGGCACGTCAAGTCAAAGTGCATCAGAAATCTAGCATAAAGTGGGGGGTTTACTGCAACAGAAAACCGCTTTCCTACAAATATCAATCTACCACTATGTTTACCTTCCCTGGAATGTAAACAGCTCACACTGAAAGATTGTGTTGAAGACAGTAATCCCAAAGATGTTTGGCAAGATCCGCTAAAACTTTGGATTTTGGGCCACCGAGATGGTTGATATATCTGACAGCTGTCAGTTTGTCCATGCGAAGGAGGATGGTGCATTTCTTTGTTAAATGACTAGATGGCAAAGGAACCTGCAAGCATCTTTAACGTGTTGATATGGAAGAAGGACTCCTTCAGAGACCATACACCTCCAGTCGAGAACTGACCACATCTTGCGCCCCAACCTGTCCGACTTGTATCGGATTCTCATGCAAGATCTAATTCTCCCATTCGAAGCGTCTAGATGTTGAAGCCACCAAAGAAGCTCGTCTTTGGATTCTTGGTCGAGGGGAATGGGATCTGAGTAGGCAAGGCCTCAGCGAAGATGCCGAATTTTTCATCTTTGAAGAGCCCGATAATGGAGAGGGCTGGATAAATGGCTTGAATTGAAGCAACTAGAAGGCCTACCAAACGGGCCATTAGCCTGAAGGAGAAGATAAGAAGATTTAGAGAATGACTGATTTCCTTCTTTATGAGAGATACCTTGTGAGGTGGAAGTTGAAGAAAAGAGCAGGAAGTGTCTAGGAGGAAACAGAGAAATTTCAACTGGTGAGTCGGGATATAAATCGACTTCTGTATGTTTACCGGAAAGCCTAAGCGAAACAGGAGATTCTGGCAAAGATATAAATGAGGTAAGAAGAAGATTTTTGTCCTGTTCCATGATGAGAAAATCGTTGAGATAAACAATTAGACAAATACCTTGAGCTCTGAGAAAGATTACCACTGGTCTGAGAATTTTGGTGAAACACCAAGGTGCTGAGAACAGGCAGAGGGGTAGAACTTTGTAGTGATAATAAGATTATTTCCATTGAAACTGAAGAAACTTCATGTGAGATGGATGCATAGGGGATAGTAAGATAAGCATCCTGAAGATTCAGTCTGACCAACAAATCAATTTCAATGATAATGGCTCTGAGATGTAATATGGTTTCCATCTTGAAATGATGGTAGATTACACAATTGTTAACATTTCTTACATTCAAGACTAGGCAGAATTTCTTGTTGTTTTTCTGCACAAGAAAAATGGTGATGAGGAATCGCAAAGGGACGAAGGAAGTCTCTTCTATAGCCTGTTCGGAGATAAGACACTGAATTTCGTTGTTTATAAGGCTGTTTTGCTCTTGGGAAAAGCAAGACGAACAGGGAGTTTATGTTGAACCGGGTATTGTTAAAACTCTGAGGTACACTTGAATGGACTGGATTACCCAGGGATCTGTGAAAAGAGAAAGACATGAATTGAGAAATAAAGCCAGTCTGCCTCCTACGGGAGAAAGGCCAAAACTGGAAACACTTACCAGATTCCTGTTCTCCTTTTTTCCTGTAGCCTCTGGATCGGTAACCTCGGGCATGGCGGGGGTAGAATTGAGGCTTGTACCTTGAATAGGACTCTGAATAACCTTGTTGGTTGAAGGAGCCTCTGTTGGAGGAGAGGCCGGCAAAGTGACTCCGACCTTTGCCTGCCCTGACAAAAACCAGATGGGAAAATAACTTTTAAAGAGACATATGAGCCTTGTATATAGTGGCAAATTTAGACACATATTTACCTAATTCCTTAATGAAGGAATCACCGAAAAGCTAACCGTTGGCAGAAGGACCTTCCTCCTTGGAAACTAAACAAACTAGTTTGGGGTTAATTGTCAATAACAGGTTTTTTCTTCTTTTTAAAGAAATAAGTGCATTGGCATTACCCAAAGAGCAAATAGTCAGCTGGGCTCATTTAGAGAGGGTATCCGGATCAATGAGAGTGCTCTCCATTTTGGCCACCTCAGCCCAATCAAGAATTCTGGTAAGAAGGCCCACCATATCATGTAATCTATCCTGGCAATTTGACCAGGTCCTATCGACTCCCTTCTTTAGATCCTTGCCAAATTTTATGAAAAACATGAGCCTGGTGTGATCAATAAAAGGAGTAGCACATATTATTGGGGAGGGAAGGTTGGGGGCATACAGATTTTAATAAATAAAAAGATACATACTCTGCCACATGGTCGGCAGGGAACTACTCGCCTGAATTAGGGTGGTGAATAAATGACTTATTCAACATGGGTTCACCGATGTTGCCCACTAATTCTTGACCCACAGGGTGGGACACACCACTGTCAATAGGAGAAACCTTTTGCCTTTTCTCAGGAGGCCCATAGAAATTAGGATCAACAGATCCATCAGTATTATCTGTGTCATCCAACATACCATCTTTATCCTCATTAGTGACTATTAAATGGGAAATAACAAGAGAGGAGGGAGGCCCTGATTTAGAAACCTCTAGGGTGGGAGGACCACATTTTATTTAAACCCCTTGTGAGGGCCCAGAGGTCACTGAACGTTTCCTGCTCTTAGAAGAAGAGCCTTCGCCAAAAGAAACCAGCATTTTAGATAAAGAGGCTTCCAAAGATTTGGAAACCTCCAACATGGAAACTGACACAGCCTGTTGAACTGAGTCTTTAATAAAAGACTTTAAGGTATCTTTAAATTGTTCGGATTCCTCCTCTCGAGGCATGGTATATGTCACAAAATGATTTATCCTACAAGGAGATAAAAAAACTGAAAGTAAGGGGGTTTAAAAACCAACTAGTGACCAATGGGGGTGTTTAAAGAAAAAACGGGGAGTTGCCAAGAGGTAAACTCACTGAGTGAGGGTGGAAAGCTAGAACGAAGGCCACACCAGGGGACGGTCTCCAGACGCGAGTGACTGTGAGGAAGGAAGCTGAGCAAGAGAAAGCTCAGAGGAAACAAGCCAAACGTTGAAAGAAGCAGCGAAGTAAACAGCTGATGGCCGCCAAACGCTGGGGAGGAGCGCTGCACACAGCCGTGCGCTGATGACAAGAAGCCTCCCAAACAGTAAGAAACGACCGTTCCGGAAAGCGCAAATAGCTGTGGAAGTAAGCGATAAGCTCGCGGAACAGCCAGCATCAAAACAGTATTTGAAATGAAGAAACCAATATAT
Source organism: Triturus cristatus (assembly GCF_964204655.1). NCBI lineage: Eukaryota > Metazoa > Chordata > Amphibia > Caudata > Salamandridae > Triturus > Triturus cristatus. Next base: position 872,054,529 of record NC_140583.1, on the reverse strand, counting down.
AATAATAAAACAGTTAACAATATGAGGAAACCGGTGAATAAAGTACTTATCTTAACTGCAAGCAGCAAGAAAAGGGGACTTGCTGTTTGCAGTCAACCTAATTATTAGGTTATGCAACGTCCGATTGGTGTGTTCATTATGAAGCCATACTGTAGTTTTTTCTTTCTTTTTTTTGGGGGGGGAGGGAAATATGGTTCTTGCTTGGCTGTTGTTTAAATAAAGCATGAAAAGACTGCATAAAAAGTTTTAAAAAATAAAATATTTATTTTATTGGCATTTTGAATAATATAGAACATTTTCTCAGTTACCCTCATACAGTAGGAATCATTACATAATATCGTAGCCATTTCCTTATCAAATGTTATATATTTGAACGATACAGCTCTGACTCTCATGCCAAACCATAGTTTATAACTTTAGATAACATCCAAACCCCGTAACCTTTTGAACTCCCCCCTCCACCCTCCCAGCTCTGGGTCATATTCCCAGCGTCACCTTCTTTCTAATATCTCCATCTGGCTATCCAATAACAATATATGTTGTACCTTCCTGGTGCCTAGCTTTATCTTATTGAGGAGCGTCTGTGTCTTGTAATAAAATTTAGACTTTCTTTGAAAGAGTACAGTAAATAGTGATTGGTAGAAACAAACGTGGTCCTTTTTTATTGCTCGATTATCTTAACAGTTTCAAGGTATAACAACAAATGTATTGCTTATGCTCGGTTCTTTCCGGAATTGTCACTATGTTGTCCCCAGTGTATTACGAGCATGCAGCTCTTCATCAGGGGAGGATGAAACAAAAGAGGTAGGTCCAGGTCCATTTCTAGGTGTTTTGCCGCCCTAGGCGAAAATTTAAAAATGCTGCTCCCTCCCTTTTACTACCATCACCCTCTCCCCCTGTCATCCAGGTGTTGAGGAATAGAGGCCTGCTTTGGTGCCTCTCTATCTAGTCTGGACTGTCAAATCCGTAATAAAGTAAGTCATCTGTGTCAATTGTTGCGGCTATGTAAGTTATTGCCCTGTTCTGAGGGGTATTAACTCAATTATGCTATCATGGGCTTGAGCTGGGAGAACAGTAGGGCTACTGGCCTCTACCACCCCAAATCACACCCAACACAGGCAGATACACAGACCCACGCAGAATCAAACCAACCCATAGTATGCTGCTTTATGGGGCGAGATTCTCGAGACAGAGCAAGCTTTATCTTAGACAAGAAATAAAGCAAAGCCATGGTAATCTTTTTCGGGGCGGGCCCGGTACCAGCTAAACAATAATAACAAAGGCACACAGGACTCTTGGTACTTAACGGGTGGAAGACCCCATGTGATCTCAAGCATTTGCAATGCAATAGGTTTTGCATTTACGAGAGTTTAAGCTATTGGCATTGTAAATGACGATGCCTTTTATTTCTGTTTTAAAAACCAAAACATAAATAAAAGGCATTGTCATTTACAATGACAATAGCTCAAACTCTCGTAAATGCGAGACCTAGTGCATTGCAAATGCTTGTTCAAAGTGCGACAGAAGACTAATGTGCCATTCAAATGACACAAGCGCTTCCTTTAACCCGCCTCAATGTATTTTTTACTTAGCCTAGAAAAAAAGCTCATTGTCAGTTTTTTCATGATCTGTAACCATCTCCAAAAGCTTGTTCCAAGCAGGAGACCACCACGAGGCCCCCCCACATGTGAGATCTGTAGTTTTAAAAGTGATGTCTGGGTTTTTAATTAAACAGACCGGGACGTCACTTTTCGAGCTTTGTGCCAATATATTATGCACATGTTTCTGCTGCATGGTTTTCAATCCGCATTAAATATCCAGAAGAGCTGGTGGGTCCCCATGGGGACAGTAATGTTAACACAGGGACAGGTGACGGTAACGGGGAATGCACAGCTGCAGTGAACATTACCAGAGTACGGAGGCCAGAAGACAGTAATACAGGCTCACAATGGCAGACACTACCAGCAGAGGGCAGTGTAACATCTGTAAAGGTGCATAGAGCAGGCAGCACTCACGGTACACTTGCTGTCACGATACATCAACAGTGGACTGTAAAGGAAGGCATGAATAGAAACAGGACTATAGTGCCGTGAAACTTGAGGCATGGCTTCTAAGTGCCAGGCCTGGTCCAGCAGTCCCTGTGGCGCCGTAATGCTGCTGCCTAGTGGTGTTTTTAGACCCTCGTTCCATATAGGTTGGAAAAATGCATGTGTGCTCCAAGTGAGGCCCTTTGAATGTGAGTGACGTTGGGAAGGGGAGGGCAGACGGGGCGGTGTATCCCATTATCACTTTCCTGACCCCCAGTCTGCAGCTCATTGTACAGCACATACTGAACGCATGTGAGAACATATGCAGCCCTTTTCTCATGTCCTGCTGTCGGCACACTGCCCAGGGGCACAGGGCGGTTCAAAAGTCGCCACCTTCTACTGTGAAATGCAAGCATGTTGGCGAGGTCGCAGCCCCCATTTTCCATATCCGATCCCATGCGTAATAAAACTTGTGGAGGTATTTCTATTGTTTTAAATGGAACAGTGAGGCGATCGCTGCCGACACCATTTTATGATGAGGAATTAGTCAAATGTTCCCATTTCATACGGCAGGCCATATACACAGTCACTCCTCTTTCGTTAGGGAATCCACACACAACACATGTCCAATTATTCAAAACATACTACATTCGCTATAAGTAAAGACCATTTCCCTGGACCTTAATAAGTCCCGTATGTATCTTGGACTCTATAAGTCCTAGGCGTACGATACAGGCAGCCGAATTCCCGCGTGTGTTGTGCACGATTGTCTTTGATTCCTCGTTGTACAATTGTCACTTCTTTCTAATTAGCCTTGAAAAAGTCCAGTGTTGGACGAAACATGCGTCGGCTGAATCATCTATATTCTATATGGCTGAATCATCTGTATTCTATATGATGGGGTGAGAACAATTAAAGCAACTACTCACCACTTCTATTTAGTTTTGGACTACTTGTTTGAAGAGGAGAAAATTAGTGCTATCTTATGTTGGCTGCTGGCAAAAATACATTATCGAGCCATAATACTACATGTTTCTATGCATGCAGGAGTGCTCCAATATTTATATGTTTAATATAATTTAACACACTCTGCCACAGTCCTACTGGCCTTTCAGAAAAAGCCCAGGAGAGCCTTTGCATTTGTCTCTTCCATTGTCCCATCATGCTTTGGTGCATCGCACACATATATATGCAATGGAAGCTCATAACAATCAAATGGGGGTACTAGAAGAATGATGTGGTTCTGGACCCAGCTGACACAGATACTTAGGTTTGTTATGGCACCCAACTAACATGTAATATGCTGAGCTGCTCTATACTACGCCCACATCTGCCCTATCTGTGGAGGAATAAAAAATTGATCTGGTGCGTAACTTGAATAATTATTTTCTGGGTGAAATGCTCTCCTACTTATAACTGGACAGTATACTGTTTGTAGATAAGACATTTAACAATATTTTGCGTTTTCAGCTGTTTAATTATGATCATAATGCAGAAATCAGTTTAGCTTGGCTTTCATCGAAATTGCCATTATCATGATGAAGGTATAGATTGATTGCTTACTTTAATAAAGCAATCCATAAATATACACACTAAACACCCTTTGTCTGTTACATGTATATGCATGAAAAAGAACTTGTTACATGTGTGACCAATATGTTTTTTCTTAGATGAAGAAAACAGCCTCCATGTTGTTGTAAACTGTGGTGAAGCGCTCTTGAAAAACAACACCTATTGGCCACTTGTTAGTGATTTTATTAATATTCTTTCACATCCAAGTGTCGCCAAGAAATTCCTGGAGGATCATGGTCTGCTAGTAACTTGGATGAACTTTGTATCCTTCTTTCAAGGTGAGTTTGCGAACTATAATTGATACATTCTCTTAAAATGTAGAAACCACTTGTATTTATCAGCAAACGGTTGTTGATTCAGCTCAAAATTAACCACATATGACACTGGCATTATGTAGGCTATTATAAATTCTGATTGCCAACTTTGGAAACAGATTGTAATTTATTTAGTGTTTCTACTCATTTTATTGTGGGCATGAAGTACTCCAGTGCAGAAAGAGTGCAGTGTGTGGTTTCTAAATGATTTCTGCAGAAATCTACCTTCATTACAAGTTATTGGGCTACAGCTTAGCATCAAGAAAATCAAAGCACTTGGTCAGAATCCATTCACTGTGCCACACCATTTATTTTGAGATTATGCACACATTGTATCATACTTGTACCACTGTAATCCAACAACTGTCTAATTTGATTTGATAGATGTTTGTATAGTTCTCTATCTACTCTCAGTGATTACACATAATGTCGTACCATTAGGCTATAACTGTGATGTACAGGGGTGGAATGTAGGCCATGCTAGTCCTTTGATCCTGAGAAAGTTCAGTCCCTTCTTAGTCCAGCGCCATTGTATATATGTGAATCAGCACACCTAAGTGGAAATTTAGAGTCTCTTATCAAACCTAGGTCATGGAGCGAATCATTTTGCTCTAAGCAAGTACTCATCAACAGTTTGTTTCAGATTTAAAAAAAACATACAACCACAATAAAACCATCAATACATAGCCAACATAAGTTGGGACAGCAATACAAAGAACACAGTAAAAAGAAACAAGAACAATGTTCAAAGATACATAAGATAAAAGCGTGAAAACATAGACCAGCAACAAAGTGCATATGCAATACATTTGGTACACGAGTAACCGTTCCCTTTCACATAGTATTGCATTATCAATCTTGATAATCAAACTGCCAATGCTTAACTTCAACTAAGTTTATATACTATGACATAGGGCCCCCAAGAGTACTCCAGTGGTCATCAACCCACAGGCTAACCCCATCACATCCCCTCCTGATGGGGCTTGCTAGACTAATGTATTGTACACAAATAAATAAGCAACTACTGTGGAGCAAGACCATCGCTCATCTGGGAGAAACCAGATCTCATATCATAAGACCTTCATATTGACCTGGAAACATGTATGTTGTGCATCCCCTGCACAACTAGCCTACCCGTTAATAATTTTATGTAGGTTGGATCCCCAAAGCAAGCAAGCTGGTTAATGTCTATTTCTTGGCTTGTGTATAGTGAAATGATTATTTGTAGTGTGCTTTTGGAGGTGTGGAGATTTGAGGAGGATGGGAGCAGCAAGTGTCCAACTGGGGAGGAACAAGGACCTTGTAGTGGAGTTTGGAGGGTAAGAATGAAAGCATATGTACATGCATTTGCAGTATATTTTTTTTAAACCTTTATTTAATGGTTTTCAGTTCAATGGTACAAAAAACAAGCGATAATAATGAGGAGACAAAGATGATACGCCGCATAGCAAGACAGTGCAGGATTTGTTGCATGGAAAATACATTTCAGTAAGGATTAGCAAGACAGCAGACAGTTGTTAAGGGCTCAAATAATATGCAAAAGAGATGGGTCCCTGCGGAGTGGGACAATGGAACAGAGTGTGGGATATCATGTGTCGGGGCCCTGGCTAGAGCTGTCCGAGGGAGGTGCGTGGGAGTGAGAACGGGGGACTCTGGAGTCAATGTGAGGAGATACAGTCTATGAGGCGTCCAGATATGTTTAGTGCAGGCTGTAAGAGGCAGCAGAGAGTAATACACATCACCCGTCATGTCACAAAGTCATACTGCGGAGCCAGGCTTTAACGGTGAGATGTATAAAACTGCCCCAATGAAGGGCAATCTCTCGCTTGGCCAGGAGAAGTGCAATAGCAGCAAATCTGTGAGCATTAGTGGGAATGGGGGAAACATTACCTAGGAGTATTGATAGGCATGGAAATCATCTTGGAGAGAACCTGGAACACTTCCGTCCATTATGTACCTACCGGTGGGCAGGTCCACGATAGATGTGGGAAATCCGCATCTAGGCTGCGGCATTTGGGGCACAGAGTGGATCTGGAAGGGTTAATACGGGCCAGTCCGCTGGGGTTAACATAGGCTCTGTGTAGAAAGCGGAAATGCAGAAGTTTGTGTCTGTGATTGGGGGAAACTTTAGTCTGTGCGCAGCAGAAAGCCCAATCCATATCAGTAAGTGGGTGTCCCAGGTCCCTCTCCCACAGCCTCTGAACTCCATCTACATTAGCATGTTGAAGAGCCATGCATGCGCGATAGTTTAGTGATGAGATGCGAACCATTTGGGTCTGATATCAAAAGGGTAAGTGGAGTGAAGTCATCGGGGGTGAGAGGGTAGGATGGGATATGGGAGCACAGCGCACTGTTGAGTCTAGAGAAAATAAATCTACCCATGAAGGGGGTGTTGAAGTGTGTAATATCGAGGTTGTGGGATAGGACATGTCCATCCAGGAACACATTCCCAAAGGAATGGAGGTCGTACTTATGCAGAGTGCGTTGCACTAATTTTTCGGTTGTGAGTGGGAGCCATGGGTTCAGGAGAAGGGTTAGAATCGGCGAATAGAAGAAATTGAAGCCCAATGTGCCACAGAGTTTACGCCAGGCCCAGTAAAGTGGTAGATATGGTCTGAATGTCATTGGGTACAGTCTAATGCCCTGCAGCAATAGTGCATTCAGGTGTGCAGGATTTACTAGGTCCCGTTCTAGTCTGGCACCCACTTGTCAGGGCTGAACCAGGGATATGCAAAATGGGCCTGAGCCACCAAAAAGTACAGCCAAAGGTCGGGGACCGCAAAGCCGCCGCAATCGTAGGGGACGGTTAGGGTGTTCCAGATTAGTCGAGGTCATCGGCCAGCCCAAACCAATTTCAGAAGTAGGCTTCTGAGTGTAGAAAAAAAGACCTTGGGATAAGGTATGGGTATGCTTATGAAGAGATACAGGAACCGATGGAGCACTGTCATTTTTATAATGGCTATGCAGCCGGCCATCGATAAGGAGAGTTGTTTCCAGCGGTCAATTTGGGTAGAGAGCTTGTCGACCGCAGGGCCATAGTTCCGCAGGATAAATTGCCCTTTATTCCCGTGTAAAACCACTCACAAATACTTTGTGATGTCGGCAGACCATTTAAAAGGCTATTAACAGGTAGGGGGAGTGGTGGCTTCAGTAAGGGGAAACAGCTCTGATATTGTCCAGTTAATGCAGAGGCTGGATAGTTCACCAAATTGAATCACTTCCTGAACTATTGCAGTTAAATTAATAGAAGGATGTCGAACTAATAAAAAGGATGTCATCGACGTACATGAACATAGGGAGCGGCCCCATGGGAAACTGTAAACCATGATGCATATGGCGTTCCCGGAGGTGGCGTACCAGAAGGTTCATTGCTATAATAAATAATAAAGGCAAGAGCGGGCACCCCTGCCTAGTACCTCGGGAGATGTTGAAGGGGTCCATGAGGGAACCATTGATTATGGGTGCAAGCCGTTTGGTTCGAATATAATAAGGAGATGAGGACTGTGAACTTCCAGAGGGTTCTGAGTTTCTGCAGAGTGCCTTCTCTACTTCGAGCAGGGCCACCACCGCGGGGTTATCTGGGGATATTCTATTTAAGACTTAGAAGATACTGCACAAATTTAAAGAGGTGGACCGATGTGGTATGAATCCTGTCTGCACAGATGACAGTATCGTATCTAACAGTGACTATAACTGATTAGCTAGAGCTTTGGCCAAAATGTTGTTATCGACATTGAGGAGAGAAAGTAGTCTGTACAAAGCACAGTGCTTGGAGTCCTTCCCAGGTTTCAGTAGGCGGGGGAGGGTACCGGTAGTAAGGGCTTCTGCGTATACCTTCAGCAAATGGGGGATCAAAGTGGATTAATAAGCTTTATAAAAGGCTCCCGTCAGGCCAACCAACCCAGAGGACTTACAGCCATCCAGGGAGTCAATCGCCTGGGTTATTTCCTCAGTTGTCATGGCTATTTACTCCAAATAAGTCAGACGCACTGACGACTCTGGGGTGAGGCGAGATGTATAAAGTGATTTATAGTAGGAAGATACTTCGGTGAGGATGTCTGCAGTGGATTTGAGAAGGGTGCCATGGTCCAGCTCCCGACCTGCAATATGTCTGGGTCCCGCTGGAGGGCGTAGGAGACGAGCAAGTGTTCGACCAGGGTGCTCGTCCTCGCCATATTTCCGCGCCATAACGGATTTACCCAAAAGCGATACCTACTGGTCGGCCAGGTCGTGGAACTCCTCCAGCAAACCTGAGCGTTCACGGAGAGGAGACATCAAGGTATGGTGGCCAAGATATCCTCGAGCTCCAGCCCAAAGCGTCCCCAGCAGCAATGTTCACAACGGGGGAAGCAAGGTAGTTAGGATGTAGTCCCCAGGAGTAGTTGAGCCATGCCGAAGCTGCGAGTAATCCAGTGGATGCAACCATTCATGTGGGCTAGAGGGTTGATCGGGGGCAAAAGATAGGGCCAGAGCTTCAGGCCGTGGGTGCTACCCACGGTAGGAGTGAGCAGCAGGCAGGTACCCTCTCAGCCTGCGGCGGGTAGCTGGCGATGGTTAAGGGAGTAACGAGGCACTCACCGTGAGTAACTGCCAATGGCTGTAGCAGCAGCGCAGCACTCACCACGAGGTTGTAGGCCGCGGGCCCACCTCATTGGCTGCGCAGCCTTCTCAGTTGTCCATTGGGGATGCAGGCCACGTGGTGCAGCGCAGGGACTGGGCGAGATGTATGGCCACCTCGCCCCTGCAGCGCCAGCCAGTCTGCAGGCAGGCCGCATCCAACAAATGAATCGGCACCAAAGCTATTGGCCGCACCAACCCTAGGCTGCAGCCTGCCCTGCGGAAGTGGGGAAAAGGAGCAGACCCAGCCCAGGTACACCGTCTGCCCCAGTGTCGTCTGCAGCAGTCCAAAGCTGCGCCTTCACAGCCATGAAGTGGGCAGCAGCTGGGTAGTTCGAATAAGATGCGGCAGGGGGGCAGAAGCCAAGCGGGGCTACGCAGTCCTGGCCTCCGGCCTGCCCGCTGCACCTGTCACAGCGGGGCCTCTTAGGCGTGCCTGGACCTGCCTCCCTTGCAGTGGACCTAGACAGCCGGGGAGGACATCTGATGCCACCAGCAGGTCAGTCGGTTCCCCAGTCATTTCGGCCCACTCAATGACGCCGGGTGAAGCAAGGATGGAAGCTGCATCCCATTGGATCAGGGCCGTCGGCTCCGTAGCTTCACCGCCGGGCGTCCATCATGGTCGGCGGCTCTGCCATGCCCCCTGCATTTGCAATTTAAAAAAGTAATAAAGTCCCATACTTATGTAGTATGACTCAATATCATACTACACTACCCACTTATTGCAAGCATGTTGTAAGCCATATTACCTTACTGTGGGTCTGAATTTCGCACCCAATTAATTCTGATACCACTGGGTTCGGAATTTAATTGTATTTACTAGGCCATTTTTCCTGGTAGATTTCACCTGCTGAAAGTCATCAGGGAATACAGACTTTATTGCACCCGGTAATTACTGGGTTTGACAACTTCCGTATCCTTTTGCAAACTGGAGTTTGCGCAGATATCTGAATTTACAGGCACACTTGCAATCAAACCCAAAGTGTTTACATGTCAAGCAGCATTTTACCACAATAGCATGTATTGGCCCTAAACCACAAAAAACAAGGGTGAAGAAATAAACTGGCCTGTAAGGAACTCTAGCTATTTGCTGAATGTTCTCTGGCTGTAATGGTTAGTTGGGCTATGGTAGAGTTTGTTGCTCATTGGACTAAGCTCTGACCAGCCGGGAGAGCTTCACGAGGATAATGTAGAAGGAAGTTGGCAAGGAATGGAAGAGGATTATCAGCATGCCATGCACACCTGAGAAAGACTGTATTAAAAGAACATAGAGGAGGAGTCTTACTGTCCTTATGGGGAGGGAGGCAGCGCAGCTCCCTCCCTGAGCCTGGTAAGGCCCTGGGGACCTCATTTCTTAATGGTGGGTGCTGTGGTGCCCACCATTTACTTGGGGGCTGCGGGGCTCCCCAGCCGGATCCCTGCATTTAGTGGGAGCCGGCAGTGCTTGTTCCCTCCAGGCATAGGCAATATTTTGATTGGTTTCTCCACCCTATCACTGCAGGAAGGGTAACCGATCAAACGTGGATCGGAAATGGAAGACTGCCCAAATCAGACCAATTCTTAGAAAATCTTCGGCCGACCCTCAGGATCTGCAGAACTACAGACCAATATCATTACTTCCCTTCTCCAAAATCATAGAAGCACTAGTGAATAACCAATTGACAAACTATTTAGAATTGAATAAACTGCTAGACCCCTCCCAGTCGGGTTTCCATGCGTCACATAGCATGGAATCAGCGTTAACGGAAGTAACTGACACAACCAAGCTAGCTCTAGACAAGGGGACCCCAGCCATGTTCATCCTCCTAGACTTGTCAGCGGCGTTTGATACCATCTCCCATCAGATCCTGGTTCAAAGACTGAGGGAGTTTGGTATCAGTTCAAAAGTGTTAAAATAACTAGAAGATGTTCTCTCGGAAAGAACGCATGTAGTGCAGCTGGACTCGTTCACCTCACAGTCCATGATTCTAGACAAAGGGATACCTCGGGATTCTACTCTTAGTCCCACTCTTTAACATCTATGTGTCCTCCCTGGCTAAGCTTATTAGATCATGTGGATTCAATACCATCTCCTGCGCTGATGACACACAGTTGATTATTACGAGTGATCTTGATCCTTCCCTCACCAAGGACAAATTAAAAAACTGCATGTTGAAAACGGCAGCTTGGATGACTGCGAACTTTCTCCAGCTCAATACAAACAAAACGGAGATTCTCCTATTCAGAAAAGCAGACAAATTATGGTCTGCTGATTGGTGGCTTCCGGAACTGGGAGCCTCCCTGATTCTGAAAAACTTTGTGGAAAATCTAGATGTCCTACTGGATGATAACTTATCCATGGATGAACATGTTAAAAGCATCTTGAGCACTTGTTTTGGCCTGATGCGAATGCTTAAGAAGGTGTTCCCACGGATACCTCTCTCAGCCAGAAAATCCATGCTTCAGGCACTGATAGTGAGCCGACTAGACTACGGTAACTCCCTACTGGTCGGTACAAGGGAAAGACTTCTCTAAAGGCTCCAGGTGGTTCAAAACACAGCAGCTCGCCTTGCTCTGAATCGTCCCCCACGATCTCCATCTGAAACCCTACTGCGCCTGCTCCACTGGTTGGTTGCCCATAAAAAACAGGCTGTATTTAAGCTCCTATCCTGGTCTTTAAAACACTGCAGGAAAGGGGATCAGTCTATCTGAAAAATAAACTAAAGCCTTGTGTCCCTACCGGACAACTCAGATCCACCGACCAGTTATTACTGTGCCCTACAAGGATACATAAAGCCAGACTGGGTGGTCGTTCCTTTTCCTACCTGGCCCTCCATCAATGGAACAAACTGCCATTCTACATTTGTTCCTGCACTAACGTAATTCAGTTCAGAAAACGCCTTAAAACCTGGTTATTCAATCTCTTAACTGGACATGGTTTTGATTCTGTTTGATACTGCGGCGCTGAGAGATCCCCCTGCGGATGATTCGTTGCGCTTAACAAATAACAAATAATAAAAAGTCTGCTCCTTGCAGGCGGGAGCCTTTCAAAGCTCCTGCTTGCTGGGAGCGGGTTTAGTGTTTGCTCCTGCTTTGCGGGAGACAATAAAAATGCTCCCACTAGGTGGGAGTAAACACAAGTTTCCCTGCGTGCGCCGGTGGGGGGAGGGAAACTATGTCCCAGGGGTGGGCTCCCCGGGACATAGCTATAGTGAGCCGTCCCCAGGGGATTAGGTCCTCTGGGCCATTAATGACTTGTGCGACCCCCCTCCCTTTAAGTAATCGGCCCTGGAGGTGGGCTCCACTGGGCCATTAATGGCTCAGGGAGGGAAGCTATGTGACCCACACCCCTTATGTAATTTTCAAAGGGTTGTTTTCATTTCATCCCTTTAGGAAGCTCCCATAGAGAGACTGTCACCTTAAAAACTGCTCATTTGTTGGAAAGCCAGAGGGATTATTTCTTAAAACTCACCTTACGCTAGGGTTGCCTGGTCTTGTTTTTTTGCACCAAAGCAGAGAAAGCAAAGTCGAAAGGTATCTCTTCAGATCCGGTTTCTCTATTGACCAGACAAGGTTTTCTCAGGCAACACACATGAAGAGAGCATTTACTGACACCTGCTCACATCTCTGAAGAATGTAATCTATGTAAGACCATCTTCTCTAAACTTCTTAATCGTCAGGCAATCAAGCTTTTTAAAAATAGTGATACATTTTTTCTTTCTGGAGAGTAATTTACCAAGATACAGTGTGCCTGTCTCCTGCTCTACAAACCTAAATGTAACTCATTCAACTAAAAACTACAGTTCCCATTGGGCAAACAAGGCTAAATAATCTTGACTTAAACCGGGTCACTACATTTAATTGTGTTATGCGCTAGCCATAAATGTGACCTTACATGTACAGGCTCAATCAACTACTAGTAGTAGTTTGTTGTCAGTCGTTGACATTTATCATCCAATTTATCAACTGTCCCAACACAGGTGACCCTCACATTAATACGAATCTCCTAGTCAGCGAATCGTACTGTGCTGAAGACTGCACTGTCCTACTAACCTGTTGACTGAGATTTTTACTAGGGGCCTCATAGTGTCCTCAATGACAGCTATGTGTGTTATTTGCATTAGAAGGAATGATATTGCAGACTACCACAGCTGTGAATGGCACAAATCCTCTTGGATCCACTAACTGTCTTGCAATACATAGATTAGTTCCATAAGTGATTCATTCAGCCCTACCACTACCCCAACACCTCCTTGCACCAACACCTGCACAACTGGAGACAATGCCTCTTCCATCTAAACTGCCTTGTTCTGCTCATTCTGTTTCTTCTCCTCACATGGCCCTTTTACTGTGGACGAGCTTAGGAGATACCAAACTATTTAAAAGTACCAAGACCTTGCAAGTCTAACCTCCATTCTCTAAAGCTCTGCATTCAGAGTCACATAGAGAATACATTGGGATGTAGAAATGGAGAATTGAATATTCATGGAAGGATTCTGCTGTGTCTGAGTAAACTGTGCGAAGGCTGGTCTCTGTCTGTAATGGCCCAGTGCGTGAAAATTGATTAACTGGAATGCACCCCAAGCGATCGTCTGTGGCTGAGATTAATTCTAGCATTCGTTCTATCACTTTATTGTGTGTGACAGTCAGACCAAGGACAGTGTTCAGTAACTTTGGCAGTTTTCATGGAAAAGCCTTGCGTCAGGTATGCTTTTGGCATCAGCTCAGTGGAGATGATGATTGCTAAATGTGGTAAGTAACAAGAAAGGCACGACTATTCAGCATTAGGTCATGTATAGAAAGAGACTGGGCTAAGGAGTTGTATTTTTCACCCCTCGCCATTGTACGCATGATGATTAAGATGTATAATACAGATCTTTTAAAGTGCTTTAAAGATAAATTCAGGCTAGATTGGGTAGTCACAGCAGCCTCCCAAAAGTGTTTGAAGAATGCAGCTGCCATGCTTATGTTCCATGTCCATATTTATTTGAATCATTGATAGTTCCTTTGGTTCAAGATGAAATACCTGCATAATGAGTGTCACTTGACATTGACGCAACTCAAAGTACATTCACCGAATTTACTGCCTTGGTGACTGTACACATCAGGAGAGAGGCATAATATTTAAGTCAGTGGCTTGCTCACTGACTTGTGTGGGCATTCTTACGAGCTGGAATGATACTTGCTTTCGAAGCCACATTAGACCTCATGGTCTTTTTGTTCACATCCAGAAGTTGACTCTAATTTTTAAACTGTGCTTTAGATTCAATATAGATAATCTTTTATACAGAACTTGGAAAGGATGCAGCTTTGTAGGAATGTTCCAGTCTATGACCTATGTGGCTAGAAGATTCAGTTTGCTCAGTGCAAGTGTTTGTTTTCTTCCTTGGTTCCTTATTATAGATTACACATGAGGGTAACTCAGGACTAGAAAGATACTCATTGCTGCTGGTTACAGAAAGGACTTAATCTGAAAACGATAAGGAATGTGGCCCAAAGGTTTCCTTTTGAGTCCATCCCCGGACTTCTAAATTGTAGGGTTGCCATATACAAAGTTCCTTTTCATCGTAGCTTTCTCCATTTGGCACTTTTTGTCTGTCTTCCTCTTCCTTCTCCTTTTTCCCTTTGCTAGGTTTCTCTTCCTTGCTCTGGATCAAAGTCTGATAATGAATTAGAATTAGTGGTCCTTGCAAATTTGACTACAAACCACTGGTCACAGGGCACCATACAGCTAAAACCAAGCCATCCTCCGCTTTCATGGCATCCCTGGCTAGGTGACAAATCGTGATTAATCCGAACACAGGACTGCATTTCGGAATCCAAATCTACAAATAATGCAGATAACAAATGCATGACTCATTAGGTGGAAAGGACATCTCAAAACTCTATCAACAAAATATCTCTGGATAAATCTATTTAAGATGGTTCACATAACCCTGTTCGAACTCGGACAGTGTATCTATCTCTTCACCCTTCTTGTGCCAAAGTAAACAAAACAAGCATTTGCAATACAATAGGTCTCGCATTTGCAAGATTTTGAGTTACTGCCGTTATAAAACACAATGTACCTTTACAAACATGCCTGGGGCTACGCTGCACCTCTCCCTGCTAAGTGAATTTCTGTGGTCCTCACGCAGCTAAGAAAAGGAAGCGTGAACAGGTGGTCAAATGCAGCATGTGGCGCCCTGTATAATGCATGGGATATAGCTTCAGCACAATCAACACTTCCCTGTAAGTTGCGATGTGGCTCGACCGCACGTAGGTTGTCAGCTGTGAAAGAAGATCAGCTGGCTCTGAACTTAAGCTTTAAATGCTTAATTCAAATAAAGTTCCCATGGGCAGCCTCTTATTTTAGCAGACATACAATAAAAAACAAAAACGATATGTGCTGCTAATACGGGGTCCCCTTAACTCCTCTATGGCGGCAGCGCGTCTCGTCCAGGTCAAGGTCAGAAGTGCTGCCTCCATGATGGCCTGAGTTAAGTGTACAAAAGGAACCACAAAAGTAAGAGCCACCACGTGACCTCAGCACAGGATAATGCGGCAAACACTAAAAAACTGACCTTGTGGTTCGCAAGTGGAATGATAGGAAAAATTTATCTTTTTGTGCATGTGCAAAACCAAGACATAGAGTAAAACAACCGTGTGGCACATGCGTGTGTATATATGTGTTTGTTTGGGGACCTGTGTGTCTGGATACGCAGGTCCGGATTAGTAAAAAAAGGCGTGCCCACCATTATTTAATGTGAAGCAGCATTTTAAAAGTTAAAGCATAGGACTGTAGAAACAAAAAACAAAGTTGTAAACAGTCCCCCCTCGCCCTGCATGCTGCTTGCTCTGTCCGCTCCCGGCTGGGCTCTGCAGAGTTCCTGTCCAGCGAGCAGAAGAAAAGATTTTTCAGAGGTCTGTTTGTAATATAAATAAAAAAATGTTTGAGTGCCGAGTGCACAACAAAACAAAGACGTGAGGGTGCCATGATAAAGAAAAAGCATGGTGTGGCGTGTTCGGGGGAAAAAAAAAGTTTTATGTATACAAAGGGTTACGGGAGACCATTTCCTCCCTGCAACGGAAGGCAGGAGAAAGTTATTTAAGAAACTAGTGCTCGAGGCTGTAATTGAAACATCTCGAGTAACATTCCGAGTAACAACACATGTAACAGGGGGTGACCTCATGGGAGGTTACAGCAGGCGAAAAGACGGTACTAAGGAGGGACTACTAAGCCTGTTGACCTATGAGAAGCCACCATTTACAAAGGACAGTGAAAGGAGCCAATTAAAAAGATGGGCGGAAAGTGGGCGGAGCTTCATGTCCATACAGTGAATACAACATGTTTCGAAGAGACCGCGCAAGCGCTGCCTAGGCGAGACCTAATAATTTAGGTTTGATGGTGAAACAATGGATGTAACTTGGTATGGCACAACAATAAAACTTTGAAAAATATTGTGTAAAATGGTTTACTGTTACGTGCACACAAGCATGGTAACCTTTGTTACAACTTGATAGGCTGGAAAGAAGATTTTACAATGGAACATGGAGGTTTGCTAACATGGATTCTTGGGTAAACCTAATGACAGAATGTGTATTAAGCACTGTTACGAGCCCCAATGTACCCCAGTCTAGACCTAGGTAGCTGCATGACCTTTTACCTACATTTGTCCTACCTTGCTCTGCATAATGGCTCTGGCGCTGTCCTTTTACCTAGTCATGTGACATATACATGTTGTGTAGTTTTCTTTGAAAACTAACCTCATTTATTATGCAAGATTCTTAGTATTGTATCTTAATCCCCAGGACATACACAGCAGCATTAATATATTCTATATAATAACTCTGTACAAAAGGCCCACAGTACCATTACACATCTAGGTAGAACCCCTTTTTGGGTATAAAAGAACCACATCTTCACTGGGTAACCAGAGGAGAAACTTCCATGCTGACATCAGACGCTGAGACTCCAGCATATAGAAACTCCAGCACGCAGTGGTCTGACATCCCTTGAGGGGTGTCCAACTCAAGACCAAGACAGGGTCCTTCGTTCTCTCCCATCAGGTAATGGGTTGGCTCTTTCCTAGGGGATTCTTGGCTTTACACCCAAATACAAGCTAGGTATACTTAGGCACACTGAGATAGGGCTGCATATATTCACTGTTTTAGCACCGTGGTAGAATTCTACCTTTTTATTTACTCTGTCGGTGCTCGTAATCTTGAGCACTGAGCACTATTCCTATGAGTGAGGCCTCGGGGAAGAATGGGAGGAGTCTCTGGACCCTGAAGAATGAAGCCTTCTTGGACTCGTGTGAGGACATGTGTTAAGCCAGAGGACTGGATGCTTCTCTAGATACTGCCATGCTTTCTTCCCCCACCATGGTTACAGAGGAGGGAGCATCACTCACAATGGTGGTGCGGAGGGTGGCTGAGGTCCTGGACCTTAGCTTGCCTTCGGTGGCAGTAAGTTTAATGTTTTGAGCCTCAGCTTCAGCCAGGAGTGTCCCCTTCCAAACCACTCCCCCCCCCCCCCCCCCCCTTTAATGAAGGACTTACTGATGTTCTGCTTGGGACCCGGTCGAAGCCGAATACAGGGGCTCCTGTGAACATGACTGTTGCAGAAGGCTACCGTCCTACTCCTGGGGACCCCAAATTCCTCACAGAACACCCTACCCGAAGAGCTTGGTCGTCCAAGCCTCCACTTCACATGTAAATCCTGGCACATTCCCAACTGCCCCGCTGGATCTGGAATCCAAGAGGCTAGACAATTTAGTCAAGAAGATGTTCTCTTTCACCAGTCTAGCATTGTGGTCGGTGAACACTACTTGCCTTTTGGGCCACTATTCCCACACCCTGTGGGATACAGTTGCGCAGGTGCTGCCAACGGTCCTGAAGGAAGCCCGGACTGTGCTCTCCCAGGCTGTTGCCGACGGGAGGGATGCAGCAAAGTTCACCATTCGCTGTCGACTAGATACCACCGACTCGCTAGGCAGAGCAGTTTAGTCGACAGTGGCCCTGTGACGCCACGCCTGGTTGAGGACAACTGGTTTTTCTGGGGATGTCCAGACATCACTCATGGACATGTCCTTTTATGGCTCCCATCTCTTAGAAGACAAAGTGGATTTGGCTCAAGGACAACAGGGCTGCGACCAGGTCCTTAGGCCTTTCTGTGGCCCTTCGGCAGCCTCAATCTGCCTTTTCGCTCCTTTTGTGGCCACAGAAGGGTCATACAACCATGTCCTTATCTGCCCAGCCACTGCGGTGCGCAAGCTTTCCAGCCTATGCGTTCTGTGGACGTGGTACCTACCGGCCCGTGTGTCGGGTGGCCAGTGGTCTGGTCAGTCCATCATCCCCCCCCAGCAGCCGCAGCCTCCAAACCCTCCTAGTCTGCCAGTTTGCGATCATAGGCACCCAATGAGCAGCAGGATTTGTCATCTCCTTCCCTGCTGGTAGTCCATAACATCGGACAGGTGGGTTTTGCAGATTGTCTGAATGGGGCTATTCCCTCCTCCTCTTCAAAACTACCCCTCCCTCCATGCCACCTACTTACAGCAGCTTTCTATGGCTTTGTTGGGCAAAGGGGCCATAAAGAGAGTGCAGCCGCCAGAAGTGGATCGTGGTTGTTATTCCCGCTACTTTCTGGTGCCCAAGAAGGACGGAGGCCTTCGTCTGTGCTAGACCTGCGCTCCCTCAACCTCTTCCTCAAGAAGCAAAAGTTCAAAAGGCTCACACAAGCTTAGTTCCTATTTGCCTGGGACCCAGGAGAATGGATGGTAGGTTTGGATTTGCAGGATGCATATTTCCACATGCCCATCCTACCTGCAGCTCACGCAGGCCTCAAGCACTTTCAGTTCATTGTGCTTCCCTTTGGCCTTACCAGCGCTCCTCACGTGTTCACCAAGGTAATGGTGATGGTTGGAGCTCATCCGCAGAGATCAGGGGTGTCAGTCTTCCCCAATTTCGACGACTGGCTGTTAAAGGTGGGCTCGCCCCAGGCTGTGTCTCCCACCTCCAGATTACGGCGGGCCATCCATTCGCTGGGGTTCACTGTCAACGTGCCGAAGTCACCCCTGACTCCCTCTTAGATGCTCCCTTTCATCCGGGGCGGTTCTGGACATGGTGCAGTTTCGAGCCTATCCTCCCAAATGGTGTGTCCAGGATATTTAGGCTATGTTATCGATGTTTCAACCTCTATCCTGGATTTTGGTAAGACAGACTCTGAGGCCGCTGGGCCTCATGGCCTCCTGCATTCTGCTGGTGACACATGCCTGTTGGCATGTGCGGGCTCTAGTGGGACCTGAAGTTCCAGTAGGCACAGCATCAGGGGACTCTCTCCAACATGGTCCAGATCTCAGAGGGAAGTGCATAAGAACTGCAGTGGTGGTTAACGATCCATGATTGGATCAACGGCAGACCTCTCTCCCTTCCCCAACAAGATCTCACAGTAGTAACAGATGCGTCCCTTCTGGGAGATGTGGAGATCAGAGGACACTGGTCTCCGGTGGAAACCGAACTCCACATCAACCTGTTGGAGCTCTGAGTGAACCGATTGCCATTGAAAGCCTTGCTACCCTCCATCCAGGGAAGGCTAGTGCAGGTGTTCACAGACAATACCACCACCATGTGGTGCTGCAACAAAGGGAGGGTGGTGGGGTCGTAGACCATTTTTCAAGAGGCCCTGCATCTCTGGACATGGCTGGAACAGGAGGGCATATCCCTTATTGTTAAACATCTGGCGGGTTCTCTGAACACTAGGGCGGACAAACTCAACCGAAGATGCCTTATGGATCACTAATGGCATCTCCATCTGGAGGTGCTGCATGGTCTCTTTAAACAGTGGGGTGAGCCTTGGTTAGATCTGTTTGGCACGGTCTAGAACGTGCAAAGTCAGCAGTTCTGCATATTGGAGTTTCCAAGGCGACTTTTGGTCAGAGATACTTTTCATCTCGATTGGCGATTTGGTCTCCTGTTCTCGTTTCCACCAATAACGCTACTGCCCAGAGTTCTCAAGAAGATCAGTAATGACTGGGCCCAAGTCATCCTTGTGGCTCCGGATTTGGCATGGAGAGTCTGGTGGCCTGAGCTGTTGGCCATCGATCCTCTGATCAAGCTCCCCCTTCGGGAGGGTCTTCTGTCCCATCAACAGGGGAGGGTTCTCCAGCCGAACCTGTCAACGCTCCGCCTTCTTGCGTGGAGATTGAGTGCCGACAGTTAACAGCTTTGGACCTTCCTCCCACAATTTGTACGTTTATCTTACCAACTAGGTGTCCCTCCCCCAATACGGTTTACACCTGCCATTGCGCTAAATTTGTGGCATGGTATACACAAAGACGTATTGAACCCCTTTCTGACTTCTTTCTCAGGTTCTCATGTTCATCCTTTCCCTTGCCCAGCAGAGCTCTGCTCTGGGCACTGTTAAGGGGTATCCGACTGCAAGCTCTGCATTTCTTCGGTTGCCTGGCCAAACTTACCTTTTACAGTCTCCTATTGTACATAGGTTTTTAAAAGGTTTGCAGCATATGTTTTCTCTCTTTCCTTTCATTGTGCCTCAGTGGGACCTTAATCTGGTTCTAACGTTCCTGATGTGCGCTCCATTTGAGCCCTTACATAACTGTCCTCTCATGCTCCTTACTATCAAGATGGCCTTCCTGGTGGCAAAAACATCTGTCCGGACAGTAAATGAGCTTCAGGCCTTGTCATCCAAGTCTCCTTATCTTAACATCTACCCAAACAAACTGGTGCTTCGTTCAAGAGCTTCCTTTCTTCCAAAAGTGGTCACTCCATTTCACGTAGGCCAAAACTTTCACTCTGCCTACTTTTTACACTCCGCAATATTCCTCCAAGGAAGAGGAGCAACTTCTCCGTCTGGACCCAAAAAGAGCATTGTCATTCCACCTTGACCGCACATGAGAATCCCAGGTGGATGATTAGTTCTTCGTGGGGTATGTCAGAGCAAAGAAAATATGGGCTGTACAGAAGAGGACCATCTCCCGGTGGATCATTCTCTGTATCAGAATTTGCTACGCATTGGCTAAGAAGCATCCCCTGAGTGTTTGCATGCTCATTCCACTAGAACTGTAGCTGCCACAACTGCGTTAGCATGTGGAGTTCCAGTCCTGGACATCTGCCAGGTTGTGACATGGGCTTCCCTGCACACTTTTACCAAACACTTCTGTCTGGACAGTCCGATCCGTAGGGATGGGCACTTTGCCTGTTCTGTCCTGCAAGACTGACTTGTGTGAAACTGGCCCGCAGAACCTCTATCAGATGAACAAGTTACTTACCTTCGGTAACGCCTTATTTGGTAGAGACTCAATTTAGATTCCCTACCGACCTGCCCATCCTTCCCGCTCTGTGAACTGATTTCTAGGGATAGGGCTTTCCCCTTTCAGGGCCCTAGTTTTCCAAACCAGTGGTAAGTGTACTTAGTGGCTCTGCGCTTCTGACGTGGAAAGTTGCAAAACGTAACTGACGTCAGCTCACCTAGGTGGCGCCTATAAAGGCACTGCAAACGTAATTTGTGGCACAGATTTCGCCAGTCGGAGCTGAACGGCACCACCTACCAGCATGAGGGGTTACTACTCACTGAAAACTCTGGTTCCAGTCTGACGCCCAGGGATATTTCTAAGGTAAGAATCTGCAGCTAGATAGTCTCTACCATTTAAGGCGTTACTGAAGATAAGTAACTTGTTTGTTAGGTTTAGTCCCAAGTGGGTTTGAAGGCTGGAGCAGGATTCTCACAGATAGAAGTTTTGGGAAATAATTAGCAAATTATACATTTTACAGCACATTAGTCCAGTAAAGATTCCTTAATACTTTGTAAAGTTTAGAGGCCACTTTATATGGGAATTTGGGGATACTGCCGTTTGGGACAGTTTGGGAAAGGTAGTGGCATATGGTGTATACTTGTGCTTATTAAACCAGTAACGTTGGTCAACACTTTGTATGAATGAAACACTACTATACAAAAGGGATCAAGGGCTCCCTCCAAAGTACTTGCCAATTGAAAAACGGTATGTTAATATTGTAGCACACTCTAAGATATTGGGAGGTTCCATAATAAATAGTAAGGTATTTTTTTAAAGTTTTCCAATGGCAAAAAAAAATGAACAGTGTTCCCAGAAATTAATCACTCTCCAGTATTCCACGGTGCCTCAGCATTGACCCAGTAAGCCTTACAGGTCATGGTCCATTATACACGTTACAGTTATTCTATGCCACATAAAATGTACGTTGGCACTTTCCGTAACTACTTTCTCTAGTTAGCACAGTTTCCCACGTCCTTATTGATAACCCAAAGCATTCATACTTTTAAGGATTCCACTTTGATTGAACAAGTAACTTTCACTTCCTTGCGTCCGTTAGCTCAAGGTTCCTAAAATGCCATGCCATTGCTGGTTTCCTTAGTTCAGTGTAGCCTTCACTATTTGTAAAAATACATGTGGTCTGTGCCTGGTCTAAAGAATGTTTGGCTGTGCGATCTGTGCACTGTAGCCCTCGGCGTCCCCTTTCTCTGTAACATATGTGGCTGCCCTGTTACTGAGATCAGATATGCTTGCTGGCTGGTTCTTTATCGTTTACAGGGACCAGTCCAGTCTTGTTCCTCTAGCCTATCAGGGAGAGTAGTCAAGTCCAGGTCTGCAACTGCTGCCTTCCATTACCTTAGTCTAGTTCCTGCAGCTGCATGACTCATGTTATGGTTTGAGGCACAGCCTCACTACATTGCAAGAGAGGCTAGTAGTTTATGCCTCAAGAAAGGACCCATCTGCTTCAGGCGTTGACAGGGGGTATGAAACGCTTTGTTGAGAGAAATGGTAGTGCAGCAGACGTGTCTATAAGGAACCCATTTTCACCAATGCCATGGCCTCTTGCATGCATCAGAAAAGACATTCTCTCCAAAGCAAAGAAAGGGAATGTGTAGCAAGAACTGGGAAATAACATTTTTGTGTGCATCTAGCAAATGTTCGCGAGTTATATGTTGAGGATTGCTGTGGTAATTAGACAAAAGTAATTGTGCTACATGTGGGAGATGAACAACCAAAGGTGTAGATGAATTTTGAGGCATGTGGTACACCACAGCTAAATCGCATTGCTAAGGCACAGAGTATTAAATGGCTCATCTTCACCCATAGGCACTGGCAACAAGGAACTCAGGGAGTGGATTAAGGGAAGGAAGCATTTTGAGTTCCCTGTAAAGAGATATTTAAATAAGCTTCATGCATTTCCCCGAATCCTATTGATTATTTTGAACGTTTACTGGTGAGACGAGAGAATGACGCTCTGATCCTGATAACTGTAGCTTTGGGCTGTCAGATCTGCTACACGGTATTTGACAATTCTGAACTTACATAGACACAGCGTGCATTCAGTCACAGAAACAAGTCAGATTCTTCTCCACACTCTGCGCGTCTCATATTGTGACTCTTGAATTTCTAAACTTCAATAGCATGGACATTATGGGCAACTGTAGGTCCATTCTGTGGTCTGCAAGAGCATTTTTGACCATACCAACATATTCCATAACCACTGGTGGTGGAACAATTTTTAAAGTGTGGGCTCCGCCCATTAACTTCACCTCACGGAAAGCATTGGGGGTATGTGGAAGCCTATGGTGTAGAACACAAAAAATGCTACCAGAAGAAGAACATTTAAATGGCCCTGTTATTGTACATTCTCCATCTAAACTCTCAAGTTTTATGAGGGTGCTGCAGCACCTCCCTCATCACTAGTTCCAGTGCTACTGTCCATAACATAGACAAGATGTTGCACTTGGTGCAAATATGAGGACTTTCACAGAGTGATGTTTCTACCACATCAGATTGTGGCCTACCTCCTCCATCTAATTCAGTTTGAAAATAATTACTCATCACTGAGTGTCCTTTTGGCTGCTATATACAGATCCAGATGTCTATGTGAACCACCTTTTTTTCCTTGCATTGTAAAACTCTGTTCTGTACCCTTAGTTCCCAAGCTGGCATCACAGTGGGAAATGAACACCATTCTAGTTGTAAGAACAGGTCACTCTTTTGAGCTACTTGTCAAAGCTGAGCTGACATGTTATCTGGAAAGGAGCTTTCAGTCTTGTACTAATATCAGCTGGCAGAGTAAGTGAAAATCAAGCCTTCATGAAAAAAGTTGCTGTTGTATCAAATCCAAAGTTTCCTGTGAATATTGGGGTTTTCACATTCGTTGTGACTACACATGCATTCTTTAAAAAGTCATCTGCTGCAGACAGATCATTTAATATGCTGGATTTGAAAGGGGTGCTTTACTATTTATTACCTGGACAGAAGCTGTTTAAAACATATATATCCTTCAGCATATCCTCGAAAGGCCAGGGCATTTCCAAAAAAAGGACTTCTAGATTGAGTTCTTCATGCCTTGCATGCTATGACTGCTAAACCAGCTGAAGGTTGCCAACTTATTTCTTTGAAATCGTTATCATTCACAGTGTTCCATGTGGGATTTGCTATTAAAGAACTCTGTTGAGCTGCCACAGAGCAGACTCTCACATGTCATTCAGCAGGTGCTGCTGCTTCAACCTCCAGGAATAAACTAGGGACACAGCTTTAAAACATATTACAACAAGATGGGTTTCTTTCCTTCCCTTTTGTGTACTGCTAGTTAATGTTATCCAGAAATGTGACACTGTGATGGTTACCAAAGAAGCTTCTCTTTACCTGTTAATACAGTAAACAAGGGTTGTTAACTTTCATAGTCATCTGTGACCTATCCTCACCAGCAAAGCTACATTTATTTCTGTAATATATTCTGACACATATGACCTTGAGAACTCTCTGTATGGGGTTTAAGCCTGTCCAAGTATTTGCTACCGTATTAAATGTTTGCCTTTATTACTCCTATGTAAAATATATGGAGTTTTCTTAGTATGATAATACGGAGTAATCCAAAAGCAGGTGAAACTGAAACAAACCAAAACTAATGTGCTGTGTTTACAGAGAATTTGTCTTTTCAGGCTGCACCCGAGTGCTAGATAAATACTCTTTATGAAGATTAAATGTCCTGCCTAGACAGGATGGGCGTCTATGCTGCCATTGACCCTCCCAACCCGTAGAGGTTTGAATGTGTTTTAGACATATTTACCACCATTCTCTCATTTTTGGTGATAGCGTCATCTGTGTAACCCTTATATGCTCTAGTATCCCCCAAATTCATTAAAATCAGGTTTGTCAGTTTAGACATTTAGCTACGGTTGCATTGCAGTCATTGCCACACTGTTTTTTATTTAAAAAAAATAAAAAATCTTGAGCGTAGAAATCACTTTTCTCATTGTTTTTTTAAAGGTATGAATTTGAATAAGCGAGAACTCAATGAGCATGTGGAATTTGAGTCTCAGACCTATTACGCAGCCTTTGCTGCAGAACTTGAAGCTTGTGCCCAGCCAATGTGGGGATTATTAGCACACTGCAAGGTTCGGGTAAGTCATAGGTTTTAACGTTATACTTTTCTCCATTTGAATTATAGAAACTGCTTTATGAATATTTGCCATTCAAATCTATTCTGTTCTTCTTTTCAAAATGTGTAAGGCCTCCTAGTGGGCAGAAACCCTCTAATGTGACTTGTTAAATATATAGTGTTGTCTTAAAAGCATGGTTGATATCATGCCTCCCTACCCAGTGCTTCATTTTAGCCAGTGATTTCCGTTGTTCAGCACCGGCACTTAACATTACTTTACGGGGAGATTAAGTGATTTGCCTGAAATCATAGGATGTTGAGCCGATGGTCTGGTGCAAGCTGCCACCTGACGAGAGCCCCGGCACTTATTTTTTTGCAAAATGGCCACTACCCCAATCTCATTCCTATGTATCACAAACAGTTGTTTCTGTTTTATCTACTTCTGAAGTTAGATCAAAACTGTTGCTTTTTTGTTTTCCCAAAAACTGTAGAGTGAGTGTAATGTTGTTAGGTGATTTACATGATTGGTGATCCCGTCATTTTCCTTGCAGTCTTTGGAATCCAAATTGCCTTAAGTTTGTATTTCATGCCTCAGAGGCCAGTAATAACAGAGTGAATTTAATATAGATTCATTCTCTTTTTCTTCGAAGCCTGGATTCTTTATTTTGGACACCTTTTTCCATATATTGGTGGCCTATCACTTCAGAATCAGCACAGATGGGAGGCTCTTCAGAAACTCTTTCATCCACAAGTCTTCAACATTTACATTCTTCAATAGGAGTTACACCAGTCATCAGATAAGCTATCCAAATTAGCAACTGTTTCCAACAACGAAAAGCGTGGTAACTGCCTCATTTTAAAGACTGCCTTGCACTTAATGGTGATCATCTTTTTTTAGTCCTGTAAGTTTTGTTTGTTCTAGATGTAGTTGGTAGTTCACTTGTAGGGAGGTGGATTGTGACACTGCTTATTTGTAAGCATTTCCTGAAAGCCTTCCTATGGCCTTGTCTTCTTTCCAAACTGAGGGACCTCTTTTTATTGATCCTTTACTCATGATCTTTCTGGTGATCAGCGTGTGATGTACAAAATGTGAAAAATTCTGTATTTTTGTTCCACTACAGTTGCAACTCCTTCTTTTGGGACTGTCTTTATGTTGCTTACTCATACTGGAAAAAGTGAGAAAGAAGAAGAAATCAAAAATGTCAGATCTTTTTCTGGCTTCCTACTTGTTTTTATCATGTGTTTTTCCCACTAAAGAAGAGATGCCCAGACCTGACTGATTAGAAATTCTGCTCCTAATGAATAAAAAATATCTTATAGAAACTTCTAGCCACTAATTCCTTAACTTAGAATATTCCAGAGGCGGCAGACTGGATCTGGACAATCTTGAGCAGTACCTCGGCGTACTGTCATGTGGCTTGGCTGAGCTGCTAATCTACTTCATCCATGCTGGAATTGACATGCGCGGTGCCTATATAGGCACCATCCCAGAGTGCTGAGATACCTTGGTACCCTTTTTGGATTATTTTTTCGACCTTTATTAAGACTGTCTCCCTTTGTGCTAGGGATGCCTCATAAAGAAAACCTGTGGCGCTCATGCCCTGTGGTTTTCTGTGACAGGCCCCCACCTGGTTTGCCTCTGGTGCTTGGAGCTGGGCCATGACTCCAAGGCCTGTGATGACTGTCGCTGCATGAACCCCAAGATGCTTTGAGAGTGGTCCTTGAAGCTCTTGGTCACCTGATGCCAGTCAACTCTGCGACACTCCAGGTTCCGGTTGTGTGAAAGGTCCCTAGGGCACTTGTGGAATCGTTCCCGGTGCTAGTCATTGCGTTCAAAGTAATTGTTGGGTAAGCTCCAGATAAGAAGTCGAAGCGTGCTTTGACTTTCCAGTGTTGGTCCAAGTCTTCGTATGAGGCATGGGATCAACGTCACAAATCTAGGCCTTTGTCCAACGCGTCTCAGCGGAGCCTCAGCCTGGGTCTGCTCCTCACCGCCCAAAGTTTCCCAGAGTCAGAGCAACCGCTGCATAGCTAAAGGAGGTCTATGAGGCCATACATTTCATATTTGGACAGCCCGACCCCTCTGGAGTCGCTTCAGGCCCCATTGTTCCGGGGGTGCCCCCAACGGATTTTCACCAACGGATTCACCCTCTACGCCAGTCTCCTTGGATCCAGTTTTGGATCCGGATCGGCTCTGGTCGTGAGACTGCAATCTGCCCCAGATCTTGTTCCAGTGAGGTAGTTCCCGGCTCTGCCAACGGCCCCATGACATTGCTGACCCATTGTAATACCTGACTCTGATACAGAGCCTGATCAATCCTGTCTGAAGTTGACTTGGGCGCCGACTGGGACTCGACCTTCCGATTCGGAGCCAGGGCCCTCATTTTTAAATGGGGACAGTGAGGAGTACGATTAGGAAGGATCTGAGGATCCTTATGGCTACTCTAACCCCTTAGAAAAGCCCAAAGACAACTAGTATGAGGAACTGGCAGATGCAAGCGGTTTAGATACCTCCACAGACACTGGCTTAGTCTCTCATCGTAGTTTGGCTACGGAGGAATGGGCTTCCTTTGCCATGGTGATGAGGAAGGTGTCGAGGTCCCTCAGTGGCAATTAAGGCAAACATCTTGACATAGGTGCGTCAGCCGGGAGTCACCCCCATAGAACCTCTCATCCTTTTTAATGAAGCCCTCACAGATGTCCCACTTGGGGCATGGGCCAAACCCTACTCAGGGGCTCTGTGCACAGGACAATTGCCCACCATCACCACCTGCTTCTGGGAACTCAGTTTTTCTCACCCAGTACCCTACCCGAAGAGTCTGGTCGTCCAGGTCTCTACCTCTGAAGTCAACCATGGCGCATTCCCTACCACACAATAGGGAATCATAGATGCAGGATACCTTTGGCAGGAGGATTTTTTCTTCTCCTAACCTTGAACTGCGATCGGTGAGCACTGCATGCCTCTTGGGCTAATGTACCCACAGTGTGGAATTCAGTTGCGCAAGTGCCGCCAATGGTCTTGGAGGTGGCCTGAGCCATTCTGACCCAGAATATTGCTGATGGCAGGGACACCGCATAGTTTATCATTCGCTGCAGACTGGATATGACCGACTTGCTAGGCAGAGTGATTGCTTCATCAGTGTCAATCAGGTCGTCGGGCATGCTAGTTGGATTTGTAGCTAATGCAGCTGTTTTTGAAGATGGTGCAGGTTGTAAAAGGAGAGCCAGTGGAGTTCCATTAGGATGGGGAACATATTTCTTCAGGCCCTGGATGAGACAGGCTACGGTGTGTTGGATGGCCCTTAAGAAGTGGCCTGTGTGGAGATTGGAAGACCTTGGAGCAGGGCGTTTCCACCATCCAGATGCAAGACGCTTTCTGGGAGGAATGGTTTCACTTTCTTCTGTTTTCTTAACTGTGTGTTCCCTCTGGGAGAGGTTGGTGCCCAGAGTGAATCCAAGTGGCTTAGCATTGTGTGAAAGTTGTGGTTGAAGCCATCCATCAAGATTCATGTCATTGAGACTGGTTTGTACCATTTGTTGCTCGTTGTTTTTGTTGATTTTGGAGGTGAGGTATTTCACTGCTTGATTTTGTGTATGTTTAGAATTGGATGTGGTGTTGCCTGACTGGACCACTTGAAAACAATTTTCTGAAAACAGAGGTTAAATGTCAAGACAGAGAATGTCTTCTCTGATAACGCACAGCTAACCTTAAACCAATTAGCTTTCACTCTCAAGCATTTAAGGGTAGTCTTTCAAAATGTAATTAAGACAAAAAGGAGCTTTTCCAATCCAATTTAACATCATTCTTCTGATGCATACTTCTAAATGCAGATTCCTCACATTGTGAATTTTCCCAACGTCAGACTGGATCAGGAAAACTCAAAACAAGTTCTTCTTTGCGCCGGTTGGTGGTGTTGTGTGCTTTGGTGTCGATATTATTTTGCACCATAAGTGACCATGTTAGCCATATATAAGTAACACCCATTTGCCCTGGTGTCAGTTCCTTTCTTTCCGCCCCTTAAGATGCTGATTCAGAGCTCTGCTCCTTTCATCTAGGACGAGATTTTTCTAATCTGTTACCCAAAATTCTTACCAGTGCCGAAGGGAAATTACCCGCTCAAAATGACAGGGATTAAAACTTGTAGAGAATGTTGCAAGCATTTATCTGTGACAGATCTCCACAAGGTATCCTCTCGTGCTTGGGGTCGAAACACAACTCCAGCGACTGCACTCAAATGAACCTAAAGGCCATACGGTATCACAAAGCAAAGCTCTGCTATGGCAACGCATTGCTAGACTTCACACCATGACCAACCGAAGTCAAAGAGAAGGTTCCATCCCTGTTCTACAAGTTTACACGCAGCAGAATTTTGTTGCATTCGAAGGTTTCAGGTTCGTCAAAGAAGAAACACAAGAAATCCAAGCCATTATTTATCTACAGAATGGATGTGAGGTCTTGTTACTGATCTCCTAAGGAGCCAATTCAGAGTCTGGTCCTTATTGTACCCAGTCGGTGGCGTTGCACCAAGTTGAGGCCGCTAGAGAGGCCAAGCTGTGCATCTTTAACATACTTCCTGATCTCTCTTTAATGCTTTTGAGCCCATAGAGCCTCATGGGCCTCCAGTTGGACTTCTGCCTGCCGGTTCACCCTCCTGTGCCTCTCGAACCACCTTAGGTTATGTACCGGCTTTGGTGCCACAATCTATAGTGGCCTTTGACTCTGAACCATCCTCAGGTGGGGCTGCACTGTGCACACACTGGAGCACAGTCCAGTGGCAATTCTTCTGACTGACATATTACCTTTACCATGTGGCCGTACACAAATGTTTCATCACATTTTTGTCCCCGACTCAGGTCAGAACCAGAATTAGGTTGAGGATAGGGATGAATTTGTCCCACAATGTGATGAATTCAATTGGTATGAGAAATTACAGGATACCAGTGGTTTGGACACCTTCCCAGGTACTGGATTAGTCCCTGCCACTAAGGAGAGTTCATCTTTTGCCATTGCGATTGGAATGGGCGCAAAGGTTTTTGTTGTACAGCTCTTGACTACGGTGGTTAAATCATTGTTCTTGCGGATGTCTTCACCCTGGCCAGTCTCCCACCAAACATCAACTCCCACTTTCAGAGAACACTTTTAGGCACTTGGGCAAAACCAATAACACTTCCCAGCACACGTTGCCGATTTGTGAGAACGGTTCAACGGTGCATAAACTCAGAACGATTTATACAAAAGAATACAGATTCTCTGTCTTTTTTTCTCCTTTTTTTCTGTAGATCTTCCAACAGCAAAACAGCTGACATGTGTTTTGTCGCATACTTGGGAATTTGCCCCGCGACTTTTTCAAGGCTGTGTAAATACAAACACGTAAACACACTTATGTACTTCCTCGTGAAACAGGCGTACACTTATAGGATACATTAAGTTGTGCGACGATACACCTCAAAGATCAAACTAAATGTCATGCACAAGATGGAATAAGCTCCCAAAACAAATGGAAGCCCAAAGGACACATCCAAGCAAAATGAAATGCCAAAGGAAGATGGAGGAAGAAGAAGAAAGTGAAGGGGTGAAAGCGCGGGAGATAATACTTGTGAGTCGTCTTTAAACGGGAACGCGGGAATCCAAATGCCTCGTGAATATAAAAACACCGTCCGTGAATGGAAAGACGGAGATTCGTGCGATCAAATTTAAGTGATAAAGGATGGTAGAATCAAGGGTGATCCCTATATAGCCCATGTCAGACGGAGATGCCATAAATACCGAAGTCTTCTCAGTTAAGAATCCCTGTGAAATTAAAGCAAGATGCTCTTGTAAGCACAAATTGTCTCCAAAGCCTTACACACTACTTATACCGGTGCTGGTCTAAAATAAAGTACCTACTATTTTTGTGGTGATAATTCCAACCCACAAAGGGTGTCTGTATGTTGCGGCATCCTTAAAACACAGCTCCTATGTATCCAGCAATCCGGATATGTTCTGGTATTGTAAGCTGCAAGAGAACCATATCCAGAACATCTCAATAGGAGACCACGTCAATACAATCACTCATGGGACAAGGAATATTGTGATCTAAAATTCCTCTCTTTGCCCAGCTCCAGTCCACATATTATATTCATATGCTAGAACCGCTCAAAGGCACAAACATGTTACCACTTATAATTCCTATACTTACAACAAAAGAGGTCCAGTGAATTTTTGGTACATATCCATAAAAATATCTGCCTTCTCATCTGTATGCATATTATCGTTGCATTGCGTGTCAATACAACATTGCATTTGCGTCCCTGTCGTCAAAAAGCTGCCGCAAGGAAAAGGCCGAATAGCACCCGTGTATCTATATCTGCACTTTCTGCAGCAGGGACGGGTACCATCCACCTGCTTATTAAATATAGAAATGGAAATTGTCACAATCTCTTCCACATCGCCCGCGATCATAAGAACGCTCGTCCTAAATTGTGACTAGTGCGGCGGTGACAATGAGGTCCTACTGTTTGTAAAATGCAGAGGCCTCTCTGTATGCCTGATCTCCACCATTAAATAAACGCACATTACGTAAATACTACCCTGGGCACATACTATGCAGCCCCACAGCTAACATGTCAATCTTAAGTTCTGCTCCTTCTTACCGTCAATCAGTGCTTTTATCCTCTGCAGGCCGCCCTCCGCATGTTGTCGAGTACGCAACATGGGTACTCACCAAACCTGCTTTGTTTTATAAACGTGCAGTATCTCATCAGCGTCCCCAGAGATGAATCCAACTTCCGGTCGCTCCTGGTAATCCTTAATAGAAACCGTGAGAGCAATACGTAGGGCCCGTAAAATAAGTGGCCATCTTGAAGTGTCTATTTTAGCTAGTTGCATGCATTGAAATTGTAACTAAACAGGAAATCTCATAATAAGCGTTATTTCACAATGAAGAGTGATTTTTTTTCAAAATTAGCGCGTTGTGAGAATACTGCAGTGCTCCGATACGCTCACCCCTTTAAATCTGAGTGCGTACATATTAGCGAGTCTAAATCAGGGAGTAGATTCAGTACCCTTAGTCTTTATCCATCCTCCTTTGGTTATGAATTTAAAATAGTAATGCAGTTCAGTTCCTACTGCAAACCAAGGAGATAACGATAATGTCTGTTAATCATAGGCCACAGTCGAGGCATATGGTATATACCAGGAATTCTTCTTTCTCATTGTGATTTCATTAAGACATAGACACAAAAGGTTCAACATGAATGTTGCAAGTGCATGGAATTAATGACAACGTACGTAAACATCAACCGGAATGTGTGAATATGTAGAGTGTATAAGGAATCCTCCTTTCTCATTGTTATTTATCTATGACACACATACAAAAGGTACAGTTAGGATTGTGGTGGAATAACATTTCATCTCCCAGGAAATAATGTAATTCCTGGTCAATATTCAAACCAGTCTCAGTACTCCGCAGTTTAAGGATCCACATAGCCTCCTTCCTACGTAAGGCCAGCTCTCTGTTCCCTCCCCTAGGATGTTGTTATGTCTGTTCATTTCCATAAAATTCAAAGCGTCTGTTCTGTGTTTGGGTGAAACATACGTATGGGCAGCGAGAGGATAACTCATGTCTCCCTGCTTAACTGCTCGCATATGTTCATCTATTCTTTCGCGTAATGTCCTAATCATGCTGCCAACATATCTTTTTTTGCACCTACACTCAATGACGTAAACGGCGTATTTGGTAAAGCAATTGATGTTGGAAACAATGTTGTAACTCTTGTCCCCTGGTTCCAAAAATGGGGTCTTTTTGTTGCATGCCCATTTGCACGCACTACAATGACCACAACCATAAAAGCCTTTAGTATGTCTGCTCATCCAACTGTCCTGTATCTCCATCTTGTGGTAGCTTGGACTGAGTATGTTCCTAAGGGAAACCCCCCCGTCTATATGTGATGTTGGGTTCATCCGGGATGTAATCACTAAGTGATTTGTCAGCCCTCAGCAGGTGCCAATGTCTGTTCAGGCTATGCATTAATAGCCCGGACCATTTGTTATATCCAGTTATCATTCTTATCTTGTTGTCTGTCCTATTGGGTTTAGAGCGTTATTTCAGTGTGTCACTACATTTTATTTTGTTTATTCGTTGTTACGCTCTCATAAGTCTTTCTGTCATAGCCTCTACACTTAAAACGTATTAAGACACTTTTTTTACACTCTCCAAACTCTGGCTCAAAGCTGCAGTTTCTTCTCACTCTTAACAAGTTCGCCATAAGGAATGGATCTAACTTGGTGAGACGGATGTGCACTGGATGCATGCAGTAATGAGTTGCACGCCTTCTTTTTACAATATAGTCTGCTATGAATCTGGTTCTCTCTTTTGTAGAACTCCACTTCCAGAAAGGAGATTCTATCTTTGCTATGTTCAAAGGTGAATGTTGTACTATTCTATTTAGATATTCGAAAAATTCTGTCAGTTTGACAGAAGAGCCTGTCCATATCATCAGACAGTCATCAATATATCTGCCCCAATCTAAAATGGAGTAATTCCATTTGGATCCCATTGGGCCCCAGATCCTCATTTTCTCGAACCAACCCATGAACAGGTTGGAATACGAGGGAGAAAATCTGGAGCCCATGGCAACCCCTTGCTTCTGTCTGTACCAAATCTCCTTGAATAAAAATACGTTCTTATCCAAAACGAGCTTGATCGTGTCAATCAACATCTGTGACTCCATGCACTTGCCGTTCTGCTGTTGAGAATCTTTCTGATAGCAACCAGAACAATGTCTTTCCTGATACTGGTGTACAAAGCTGTCATGTCTAGAGTTACCATAATCATATTCTCCTCCCAGTTAAGATCAGCCATGATCCCCAGGATATGTTTAGTGTCTCTAATAAAGGATGGTAGGTTGATCACCATTGGTTTAAAAAAAAAAAAAAAATCAACGTATTCCGAAATCCCCTCTGTTGGCCCATCATTACCAGAAATGATGAGTCTGCCAGAGGGTAAAGGAAGCGCTTTGTGTACCTTGGGAAGCGTGTATATACAGGGGTACCTAGGTCGGTCGACCCTTGGGTATGTCAGTTTATTGTCATAAAGTAACCCCTGCCCATGCCACTGTTTCAAATGCCTGTTGATATGGTCTGTTAACGTCCAGATTGGGTTATTGGGGAGAAGCTTGTAACATTCTGGATTACTAAAGATGGGAGAGTATTTCATTGCCATAATCGGAGCTTCGCATGATAACAATGTTCCCTCCTTTATCCGCTTCCAGTATTATGATGTCTCTGTCATTCTTTAGTTTTTGGAGGGCATCCCGTTCTTTATATGACAAGTTATCCCTCTTAATCTTAGAAACAGTTTTCCTGTCCTCATGTTTATCTAAGTCTGCAATCACTTGTCTGTGAAGGATGTCAATGTTGTTACCCGCAAATAGTGTTGGAGTCCATTTCGACTTTTCTCTCAGATTACTGGTGATGCTATAATCATTAGTTCTGTTCAGATCTCTCGTGACCATATCAGAAGTTATAACCTCGTCTTCACAATCAGTCAATGAAAGTAAAAGTCTAGTATCTAATATGTCTTGTATGGAATGCCCACTAGATGCCATGACCCCAAGATTTTTATTCAAGTCTTTATTTCCATAATTGGTCATCTCAAAGTGTTTCTTTATTTTCATTTTGCTGACAAATTTAAAAAGGTCTAACTTAACATCACTGACATTGCCAATGCTATTCAGGACGGAAGTTCATGTCTTTTGTTAGTATGCACACAACATCAGCTGATAAACCATTATCTGTCAGATTTACAGCATTCACATTGCTCATTTCCTCTGGTTTCAGGACCTGGTCCTGACACCTGGACGCTCTTCGCCCCGCGCTCCCTCTCTTTCCCCTCCTTGTTTTTCTGCTTGGACGGGTCGTCTGTTTTCCCTGTTCCCTCTTTTTATTCTCCTGACTTCCTGTAAAAAAACTGCTCTCACAATTAGGAGCACTGGTCATTGATCCTCCTTTGTCGGACTCACTCCCGCTGGTGTGTACTCTATCAAAGGAAGTCGTGCTGGAACCGATGGATTTGCCATCGCCAGTACCTAGTAAACTTTCCTTCGGTACTAAGTGGTGATATTTGCTGGCGAACGTGAAAATCCTGTCACTAGAATAGTTCGTTCCTCCCTCTTCAGATTCCTTGTTTTCCGCTGTTTGATATCTGAAATCATTTAAAATGGCATAATTCTTTTCAGTAACCTCTGGTAGATTCAAGTTTTTTTATCTCAATTTCTATTTGGTCTATGTCTTTCTGTAATTGTGTAACTTTTCTTTCACAATTCTCAATGAGAATCCCCATAAGCCGATTCAAATTATGTTTCCCACTCTGCCAGTAAGTCTGCTTCCAAATCCTCATAAGTAGGGATTATTTGAGATCTCAAACCCCTAGTAATCCTTTTTATCCATATATATTGTTTAAGTGTGGCGGGGTCCCACCATCTTGACATCTCGCTCTTTCTAAGCCTTTTAAGTCTGATACATTTCTCCCTTAGGCCCTCTTGCCTAGAGGGCTGTCCACCTTGTGCTAGTGAAGTTGTTGCTAAATTCCCTGAAATGTTATTGAAAAGATCCTCCGCCTCTCTATCCCTATTCATCCTTTCGTTAAAATAAGTCATTGTGCCCCCTGGGCTGCCACCTAGTTTATGTAGGAAAAGACTGAAAAGTGTTATGTTGTCTAGGTGTACAGGCGCCACTCAGAAGAAATCCACAAAAACTATTCCACAGTTTCTTATTTTGATGACGGTGCTGCAAGGTGAGGAGAACCACCAACCTCCCCAAAATGTCTAGGCCTAAGCCTACTGAATGCAATAACACTCCCCAGCACATCTCGACGATTTGTGAGAACGGTTCAACAGTGCATAAACTCAGCACGATTTATACAAAAGAATACAGATTCTCTCCGTCTTTTTTTCTCCTTTTATTCTGTAGATCTTCCAACAGCTAAACAGCTGACACGTGTTTCGTCGCATACATGGGAATTTGTCCCGCGACTTTTTCAAGGCTGTGTTCTACAAACACATAAACACACATGTACTTCCACGTGAAACAGGAGTACACATATAACGTACATTAAGTTGTGTGACGATACACCTCAAAGATCAAACTAAATGTCATGCACAAGATAGAATAAGCTCCCAAACCAATGGAAACCCAAAGGACACATCCAGGCAAAATGAAATGCCAAAGGAAGACGGAGGGAGATGGAGAAAGTGGAGGGGTGAAAGCGCGTTAGATAATACTTGTGAGTAGTCTTGT
Source organism: Triturus cristatus (assembly GCF_964204655.1). NCBI lineage: Eukaryota > Metazoa > Chordata > Amphibia > Caudata > Salamandridae > Triturus > Triturus cristatus. Next base: position 872,018,341 of record NC_140583.1, on the reverse strand, counting down.
GAGTCCGGGAATGTGTGAGTCCAAATGCCCCATGAATATGAAAATGCCGTCTGTGAATAGAAAGACTGAGATTTGTGCGATCAAATTTAAGTGATAAAGGTTGGTAGAATCAAGGGTGATCCCTATATAGCCCATGTCAGATGGAGATGCCATAAATACCTAAGTCTTCTCAGTTAAGAATCCCTGTGAAATTAAAGCAAGATGCTCTTGTAAGCACAAATTGTTTCCAAAACCTTACACACTACTTCTACCGGTGCTAGTCCAAAATAAAGTACCTACTATTTTTGTGTTGATAATTCCAACCCACAGAGGGTGTCTGTATCTTGCTGCGTCATTAAAACACAGCTCCTATGTATTTAGCAATCCTGATATGTTCTGGTATTGTAAGCTGCAAGAGAACCATATCCGGAACATCTCAATAGGAGACCACGTCAATACATTCACTCCTAGGGCAAGGAATATTGTTATCTAAAGTTCCTCATTTGCCATATGATGGCTCTGGCCTCTTTGATGAGAAGGTGGATTTGGCCCTTGAGTGGTTTAAGTAGAGTCTCACCACAGCTCGTTCCTTGGTCTCTCCACACCCAACAGACAATTTCCTGAACAATGTTTCCCATGTCAGAAATACGCTGGGGCTTGGTATACTGTTATCATCAGATCCCGTTGCCGGCACAACATGCATCTCAGTACTATCCAGGGAAAGGCCATGGCTCCCAGAGACTACTCTCAGGACACCAGGGACAACATTAAAGAAGAAACACAAGAAATCCAAGTAGGAATCATCCCCTTTCTGCCAATTTTCATTTCCAGAATGGGAGCGAGGGCGTCAGAGTGACACTCGGTCTTGTTCCTATGGGAGATTTGTAAAAGAAATTTGATATTAGGAACCCACCTCGAAAAATAACAACAATCCTTTTGAGGATGAACCCTCAAAGTCACTAAATTAACCTGTGCTCAACTCTATGGTAGCTATGACACAGACCAGACATGCTTAACTTAAGCGCAATGGGTAATGTATGTATGTAGTACTAAAATAGTAATAAAGGCGGAAGGCAAAACAAAAATATCCCAAAATGAATTGGAGAAATAAAGGAAAATTTTGTAAACAGAAAGACAAAACTTCAATAACGGGAACTCGAGATAAGAACTTCTAAGTTTTGAGTAGAACTAGCACAAAGAAAAAGAAAGTGCCAGTGATGGTCAGTTGTTATGATAGACTGGGGCTTCGGCTCGCTTTGCCCCTGACTGCAGTGGAGCACGGGATTGTATACACTTACAAGATTCGTCCTGATCAAAGATTTTACCTTTTATCTTTGGTCCTTTAAGTCCCACTCCACCAAAGAAGTTCACTTCTAAAACTCCCAGGAACTCAGGAGAGGCACTTAATGACTCGAAGGGTGTCAAGCAGAGGCCACCGCAGGTTCCAGTTGCCACTGGTCAGTTGGGTAGTTACAGGAAAAAGCCTCTTGTTGCTTGTTGTTTCCTTGTAGCTTTAACGGGAGGTCAGCCTTATGACTCTTGAAGTCCATTTCTTAGACCTGCATACATGAGGGAGTGAAAGCTCTATTTTCTAGGCTTGTCACAGGTCTCGGACCGGACAGCAGGTCCAGTCCTTTTCTGATCTTCCACAGGTCCAGGAGTGTTCTGAAGTGGGTGCATAGAGGTGGCACATTTATGCCTGGGCACAAGCTAGTGGATGGGAATGACCCCTGGGGACACCCTAACCAATGTGGTAAGGATTCCCAGGGCAAATCCTACCCACTTTGGGCATTTTCTCAGACGGCCACACTAACCTTGGGCTCTAAGGGCTGGAGGTGTGTGTATGTGTGTGTGGGGAGTGTACTAGTGTAATCCTGGTGTCATTCCACTTCTAATACTAAAATCCAGTTTTAGGCAGTCTGTGTACCCCCAACAAACTCAAAGACAAGACATCTGGGAACAGCAAAGCTGAGGTTTCAACAGCAAGAAAGTAGATACACCCAAAGTATTTTGGAATTTGATTTCCCTCCTTTGAAGTGTGCCTCAAATGTTATATTGTAAACCCAGCAGACTGGTCAAACAGGCTGCAACACTGTAACGTCAAAGAAAGCCCCACTGTGAGTGGCGCCTGATTGGCTAGTGGGCAACAAAAGGGCAGTGCCCGAGTGTCCATTAAGAAGTGCATCCCAAGCGTTCTATGAAAACTTCAGGAGACCTGTTAGGCGGGATGAGACATTTAAGCAGGACTTGACACTGTAACCTCAAAGAGGATCCTCTCAACCTCCCCTGCATGGTTATCCCTGCCCATTCAGATCAGCATATTTTTTGCTCCTGTGAGCAGTTCACACCTCACACAGGGGAGCCATGAGCTGCCAGGAGACAGTTGCAAGGCACTGAATCACCTTAGAAGCTTTAGGCAAGCAAAAGATAACTTTTCTAAAGTACCTTTTCTGTAATTCGTAGACAAAAATTGACTTTACCAGTAAATTGGATTTTGTTTAATTATTAAAGAGAGTCCTTTAAGTATTTCTCTAGCATTTTACTAGGCGGAGATGGCATGTATTAAACTCCTTGTTGTATCCCAATGCTTTACTTTAAAACGGATGCCTCAGTGAAAAGAGCTTTTTGGGCCTTTTCACTGTAAGGAAATGTTTAACGTTAACCTTTTACATGTCCTACTCTTAATGGACAGTAAAGCCTACTTAGGGGTGACTTACTAATATGTAAAAGGAGGGCTTACACCTGTTAACTGTTTTTTATTTTTTTCACAGATCGAATTTGCTGATTAAACCTGCACAGACAGGCAACTGGTAGCAGGCCTACAGTCATGTTTGCATTGTCACTACAGTGGGTGGCACAGTGAGTGCGGCAGCCCACTGGTAAAATTTAACTTACAGGCCTTGGGTACACTATGGGTACCATATACTAGGGACTTGTAGGTACATGAACAAGCCAGTTAGGGGTATACCAATTTCATCATGTTGAAAGGATGAGCACAAGCACTTTACTAGCACGGGCAAAGTGCACATAGTTATATAGCAAGCAAAAATCAGGTTCTGCCAAAAGGCAAAAAAAATCAGGGGGACCCTGTAGAAAGAGCACATTTTCATGGTTACAGTCATCCCTTACCTCAGCGAATGGCTGTTGAAGGCAGACTCGGCTAATGCATTCTTAACCACTGAAAGATAACAAACCTACTAACATCAGGGTTCACTATCAACGTGCCAAAGATGCTCCCTTTCATAGCATCCATCCTGGATACCGTGCAGTTTCGTGCCTTTTCACCAGAAACTCCAGAATATTCTGGTTGTGATCCCAATGTTTTTCTTTGTCCTGGATCTCGGTGACGATGACACCTAGGCTCTTGGGACTGCTTCATCCTGTTGATTGAGAATGCCAGATGGCACACATGGGCTCTGCAGTGTGTTCTGAAGTTCCAGTAGGCACAGGTTTTGAAGGAGTGGTGGCTGGTTGACCTTGATTGGGCCAGCAACTGACCCCTCCCATTACCCCATCCAGAGCCGATGGTGGTGACGGATGAGTCACTGTTGGGTTGGGGAGGCCATCTTGGAGAGGTGGAGATCGGAAACGTGGCTCCACATCACTCTGTTGAGTTGTGGGTGATCCCTTTGGCATTTCACTTTCTTACCGCCAACCATCAAAGGGAGGCTGGTGCACATTCTTGCAGAAAACACCACCCCATCTGCAAAAAGCAGGACAGAGTGGGCTCTTGGGTTCTGTAGCAGGGAGCTCTACGCCTCTGGAAATGTCTAAAAAGCTAGGGTTTTCTCTGGTGTGAACCACCTGGTGGGACTCTCTAAATGCCAGGGCAAACAAACTCATCCACTGATGCTTAGCAGATCACAAACCGTTGTCACATCCGAAGGTGGAGCATGGATTCTTCCACTAATGGGGAGAACCCTAGTTCTATCTTTTTGCCTCTGCTGAGAATGCACTGTCCACACTTTGCACTCTGGTGTTCCTTAAGAAAGCTCTCTCTTGGAGTCTCATTCCAACTAGAGAAGAGCTGTGGCTCTAGTATGCCTTTCCGCCCCTGCCTCTCCTAGCTCACGTATTGAAAAAGATCAGGACCAACCATGCCCAAGTCATCTTAGTGGCTTCAGATTGGGCCAGGAGAGTGTGATATCTGGAACTCCTGTGCATGCGTCTGTCCTACCATCAAGCTGCTGCTTTTGGAGGACCTTCTGGTGCAGCAGCAAAGCAGGGTCTTATACCTGGTACTGCACATGCTGTCCCCTCCTGCGTGGAGATTGAAGAACAGCAATTTATTCCATTTGATCTCCTTCCTGGGGTTGTTGGTGTTATCTTGGCAGCTAGACGCCCTTCCACAAGCCAGTGTATGCCGGACGGTAGGCCATGTTTGGCACAAGCAACCACCAGATGGACCCATTACTGGCCAAAGTGTTGGACATTTTGTTGTTTGTATTATCTTTGGGTCAGCAAGGACTTTCACTGGCAGTTAAAGGCTACTTGTCAGCTCTTTTAGCTTTTTTTACAGTTGCCAGATCAACCTTCTTTGTTCAAATCACCTGTTGTGATGAGGTTTCTTAAAGGTTTACAACATATATGCCTGTCCAAGCCCTTTGTGATGCCACAGTGGGACTAAAATCTGGTTCTAACCTTTTTTTTTTTTTTTTTTTAATGTACTTGTTTTGTTCCAATGCACATTTGCCCACTATGACTTTTGACACTGACTATGGTCTTTTGGTGTAGAGAACGTCCACTTGTTATGTAAGTGAGCTGCAGGTACTTTAGGTTCAGAAGCCTTTTACTGCCTTTTCCCGGACAAACTAGTGCTGAGGACTCTCTGCATTCCTGCTGAAATTAGTGACACCTTTTCCTTTTAGACAGGCTGTCACTTTCCAACCTTCGTTGCACGCTTCACCCCTTGATAAAGGAGGATAAACTCCATTGTCCCAAGAGAGTCCTCATGTTCTGCATGATCGTATCATTGGGTGGACAATCAGCTCTTTGTGGGCTTCTCAGGAGCAAAAAATGGCAAGTCAATGCAGAAATTAACCATCTCTAGGTGGATAGTCCTCTGCATTTGCGCTAGCAAAGAAGCAGTTTCTGGAAGGAATAAAGGCCATTCCACTCGTGCCAAGGGTATCACTACTTTGCTGGCGCACACAGTGCGTGTTCTGGATATCTGTCGGCCTACAACTTGGCCATCATTTCACACGTTCACAAAGCACTATTGTCTTAACAGTCGGGTGCGTTGGGATGCCCATTTTGCCTGATCGTTCCCACAGGACTTTTTGATCTGAGTCATTCTACAGACCTTCCTCCTAGGGAGGTACTGCTTTGGTATGTATTCACAATGTAAGGAATGGGCGGTTATTTACCTTCAGTAACAATCTTTCTGGTGGATACTTTATCTAACCTTAGATTTCTCATCAAAATGTTCTGTAGAACAAACTATTTTCCATTTAAAAAGGGTTCCAATCTAGAAATCGGCACACTGGTCATACCAAGTTGCTGGTAGCCTCTGCATCTAAGGGTGCAGACAAGCCTGCAACAGAAACTGATGTCATGGTGCATGGGTGTTTCTTATATACGGCTCTGTTCGTCAACTGCAGAGCAGAGTAATGTGGACACTAAGCCACTCAATGGCATCTATTGGGCCTCTGGAGTATTGCTTTTGAGTTTCTTGATCCACTCTGAAGCCTGGGGATATTCACAAGGGGAAGAATCTGTGGTTAGATAGAGGATCCACCAGAAAGATGGATACCAAATGTAGGCAACGTATTCTTCTGTACCTTTTAGGCAAGACTAATCCATATCCTGGTCCGTACTACATTTCTTGTCCAGGTTCTATTGGATGGGTGAAGGACCCGGTCTGCCTTCAAGACACACTGCTGGAACATTGAGTTTCAATGCAGATGGAACCCAGTATTGTGGGTTTGGCAATTAATGGCATTCAACTGTCACTTGCTTGACAATACTGAAAGGTGAGAATATGTTATTAGTAAATGCAGAATCTGTATGAAACTGCAAGTGAAATTTTGCCTGAAGATTTCCCTTCCATTGCTTGTTTGGTGATTGTTTGATGTATGAAGGAGTTTCCACTTGAAAACAAATGTTTCAGAAATCAGGCACACAGTATTATGCCAAAGCAGTGAATCCCATATGTAGTTTGAGGAGAGGAAGTATGATTCATTAGTCAATTATGCTGAACGCTGTTGTTGTTACGAATAATCAACCATTTGCTGTATCCAATTCCTAATAAATTGGAATATACTATTGGACTCTCATACAACCTTTCTCTGTTCAATGGTGTTGAAGTGTGTAGGGCCACATTATTTAATTTTCTGTATGGCTCCATGAAAGGGGTGCAAGCTCCTACACAGGGGAGGGGGGTGGGAGTTAATGGTTCAGAGTGACTTGTATGTACTAATCCGTAGATTCCTTCACGTAAAATTATCCCCAGGCGTGAGACTGGATCCGGAAACTTTTTGCCACAGCATCCCTGCACCCCGGGGGCGGGGCGGCATCACGCGACTCCGCCCAGGCGTCGTGACGTCAGCGAGGTCACATAAGACCCGCCCTGGCGCTCCTACGTCAGTTTTTTTTTTCCTTTTCCGCGTACAACGCGGATCCGATCCTTGCTACGGGCCTGTTGGGCCCCTTTTTTTCTTCCATTTTGTAGTGGAACAGTGTGTGAATACCTTCGGGCTTTAAGACTTGCATGTCTTGTGGGCATCTTATGTCGGTGACGAACCCTCACCTCATTTGTATGTGGTGTTTGGGGGAGGATCACGGCACCACAGACTGTGCGCAGTGCCAACAGTTGAAGCCGAAGTCGCGGCGGGAGCGCCGGATGAAACTTCTCTCGGCGCGTCTCTCCAGGTCGACGTCCTCCCCTCAGTCTGCTTCAACGGACGGTTTCCAACTCGGCCATGGCCGTCGTCCTCGCCTTTCTCCGATGTCACGTGAGCGTCGCTCCCCGGTGGGTAAGTGTCGCAGTTTGTCCCCGGGGGCTGGTTTCCGGCCTCCCGGGGCGTGGACTCTCCGCGGGTGATGCGGCCCGCGTGTCGTCCTATGCACCGTTTCCCGGTGTTGGAGCGTCGAGAGTCCAAATGGAGACATACGCAGCAGCTTTGCAGGCCTCGCTGGCGTCCCCTCCTCCTTCCCCTCCTGGGGCATCGGCAGATCCCTCGCTCTGCGCAGGGCCCTCTGCACCGCCGCCGGTGCTCTGGCGCCGACTGGTTCGGATCCAGGCTTGGAGGATGTGGTACTGTCGGGGTGCGGCTCCTGTGGGGCACCTCCTTCAGGCCATGGCGTCTCTGCCTCGCCGCAAACTCCCGCGGTGGTCCCTGTGGCATCGCGGGAGGTCGCTGGGGCTCGGGTCGCATCCCCGAACCCCTCTCGGTTCTTTGACAGGGTGGTCCTGTCTAAGGCCGAGGTGACGCCGCTACGGCGCCGGCAGCAGCTGGACCGTGTGGAGACACTGAGGTCGGTTGACCCTCCTCGTCCCGCTCCGGGTTGAGGCTGAGGGGAGACCTTTCGTCCCTCTCCGGGCCCCTCTTGTCCCTCCACGCAGGTGGCTTCCTCGTCGGAGGGCGAATCGGAGGTTGGATCATCCCTGGTGCTGCCGCATGGGTTGCCGAGCGAACTTGGTCTCATTCTGGGCCGCGGCTGTCGGAGGGCTTCGTGCAACTCTCCAGGCCTGTCTCGATCCCCCGCACAGGTGGCTGCCTTGGCGGGGTTCGGGTCGGCGTCACTATGGCGCCGCCCCAGAGCCGGTGCGGCTCCAGCTCTACTCTGGTCTCCACTCCGGTCCCTGGTGCGGGGTGACTTGGAGGTCCCTTGTCCTGCTGGCGCCGACGTCCTACCTCCGGCAGCGGATTCTACGGCTCAGTGCAGGGGTCGTACCACGGATTAGTCTTCGGACGCACCTTCTCCGGAGGCATGCATATTGGTGTCGTCCTCCCCGGAGACTGGTCGCCGTGTGGTGTCTTTTTCACCGGCGTCAAAGGGCGGCTCCCCGCCCTTCCTGGGGCAGAGGTGTTCGTCTGAAGAGCGGCAGGTCCATCATTCTTCGGCTCCTTCTGACTTCCAGGTCTAGCCCTTGCCCGCCCCGCCTGGCCTCTGGGACTGCTGCCTTAGTTTGCAGCCGTCGCCCACGGATGAGCTGATTTCTCTGCCGCGGGGCCCTACGGAGGCGGGTGCAGCCTTCGGTCACTCGATGTCCACGGCTGTGGGCATCCTGCGCATGGGTGATCCGGTGGCTCACTTTCCGGCGGACCATCTATTGGAGGTCCTCCACCAGGGCTCTGGTGGGAGGGAAATCTTACTTCCCTTTGAAGGTTTGTTCCTTTCTTCCCTGACGGTGGCTTGGAAGCGTCCTGCCTCAGGAGACCCGGTGCCTCAGCATCTTCTGCACCGGCACCGCGTGACCCGGGTGTCTTTCCCTTCACCCCTCAGCAGCCAGCCCCCTTTTGCGGACTGCTTTTCCCTCCCTGCCGCCGCTATCGACTCCGCCGTCCCGAGAGGCCCGCTGGCTGGACTCTTGGGGACGGAACATGTTCGCCTCGACCAGCGCGACCCTGCGGGCCCTTAACACCTTGTGCGCTGGCTAGGGCCTCCTCCTGTTTGTGGGACTCGGCGGAGTCTCTGGGATCTGCAGTATCCCAGGAGTCTGGCCTGGTGGACTTGCGGCATAATGCGCTGGATGGCCGGGAGCTTGCGGCGTTTATTCTCCGCTTCGCTCTGGATATCTGAGGTGCTGGGCCGGGTCATAGCTTCCTCTGTCGCTCTCCGTCGCTTGGCTTCGGGACGGAGTATTCCCTGAGAATATTCGGGAGCGACTCATCGACCTTTCATTTGATGGCAGCCTGTTGTTCCATGCCCTGGCCGACACCGCCATCCCAAGGCTCTTGGCAGGGCTCCGTCCTCCTCCTCCGCCTTATCCTCCTCCTCCTTCGTCCCCTCCTCAGTGACTTCTGAGTTGAGTTGATTCTGGGCCTTCTTAGGCCAGCTGTGCAGTGTGTTTTCTAGCCGTTTACGTCCTTCTTTGGGACTTTGGCATTGTTGGCTGCTGGACGGCCCTTGTGTTGCTTGTGTGTGGTTATGCAGGAGTTGTTGCGCAGACTTGGCTCTAGGATTGGGTCTTCTGCTTTGTTTTGGCTGTTTGTCAAGCCTTCAGCGGTGGTATTTCTTTCCCCGTGGCTCTTTTGTTTTTTCCTCTGCGGCAGAAGTTCTTCCAAAGAAGGTTCCCATATCTTGGGACATAACGTACCCTATGTGGGGTAGTGGTAGCTGTCATATAGCTTGCGCTCTGCTGGAGGGTTCTGGTCGCCTTCGGGTGCCTGTTCTCCATAGCGTTTAGGTAGGTTGCTTTTGCTTCCTGAGGTTGTGTGTGCGGCCACTCGTAGTGGTGGCCCGGGCATCTCCTCCCCCTACTCCTGTCCTGAGGTCTGGGATGATCCTGTGTTCTCCCTTGCTAGGCGTCGCCTACTAGGCCTTCCTGGGGCCTCGGGCTGTTCTTCTTGCTTTGACTGCCGGTGCTATTCTGGCTGGCCGGCTGCTTTTCATCTGGAGTGTGTTCGCCTTCTTTTTCCTAGTTTCCTTGGGTCCTCTAGGCTTCTTCTTTCTCTTCTTCTTCTTCCGCTTGCCTGTCTTGGCATTGGGCGGAAGCTGTGTTGCCTTGTGAGAGGAGTGGGGTGCTTCGGCCTCTCAGTCCTTGTCCCCTCTGCTGTGAGGGTACGGGCCTCTTCAGCCTGCTCACCCTCCTACATCCCCATGGGGTCGGTGGGGTTCTGCTTGTGGGGGTTTCCGTGGCCTGGCAGGGGTGAGGTTCTACCTGGTCCACAGCTCTGGTCCCCTGTGGGGCCCTCTGTTCTGCTTTGGCTGGTGGGGCCCTTTCGCAGACCCTCCTTCCCAGGGGATATTGCTAGGGTATCTATTATACGTGAAGGAATCTGCGGCTAGTAGTGTCTATCAGGTGTACGAGTTAATTACCTTCGGTAACGATGTATCTGGCAGAGACGATTCTAGCCGCAGATTCCATCATTGCCCGCCCTGCCTCTCCTATTCTGCGAGAACCCTTGGGTTGGTCTTCGGTACTCGCCTCCCAGTGGGGGGCTGTGTCTCCTGTGAGTGCCTTCCTTGTTCTTAACAGGTGGCTCCGTCTGGGGGCGATTCATTCCTCCTTTGGTCCTTGGAGGATGGGGTTCCGGTGTTCCGGAGCCCTGCTGCTCTGGCTACTCCGGGTTTTGGGGAGATTGCTTTCTCTCCCTGTCCCCCCCTCCCTTCCTTCCATTTCTATTCTCTGATTGAGGGTCATCTGGCCTTGTCTTGCCCTTGTCCCTTGTGGGTGGTTGCCCTCTAGGTTGGGGTGGCTTGGAGGTTTGTTGTCCCGGTCTGTCTTGGGACTAGTCCCATTCCTTGCTCAGGATGAGGAGGTTGGGCTGCCTACGTGTGCCATGACTTTTACACCTGTTCTTGCGGGGCACAGGGATGGGAGGTTGTCTATGTGCGGGCAGGGAGACTGCGCAGGTTTCTGCTTGTTCTTCTTTCCCTGCCCTTGGGTTCTGCGGTATTGGCACTACCCTGGTTGTGTTGTTAGTCACAGTTTCTTTCCAATTTTTCTGCTCTTCGCACACTGTTCCCATGCTTCCACAGTTTATCTGGTGGTTCCGCGTTGTGGTGCGGAAAAGATCTCCGAAGAAAACTAACGTGGGCGCGCCAGGGTAGGGTCCTATGTGACCTCGCTGATGTCACGTACGCGGACGACGCCTGGGCGGAGTCGTGTGATGTCGACCCACCCCCGACGCGTAGGGATGCTGTGGCAAAAAGTTTCCGGATCCAGTCTCACGCCTGGGGATAATTCTACGTGAAGGAATCTGCGGCTAGAATAGTCTCTACCAGATGCATCGTTACCGAAGGTAAGTAACTCGTACTTCTGTACACGCTTTGATTTTATTATATGCATTACATTATCCCTACTCTTATACTATGTAGAGTAGACTTCTGCATTACAGTTCTAGCAGGAACATCTTGAGCTACTCTTGTACCTCTAAAAGCAGTCTTGCATGCTGAATACAGACAAGTCTAGTAGTAAAATACTTTATTCGGTATCCAAGTGTACATACTCAGAATAATACAATAATACAATTAATAACATCAGAATACATTTTTAAAACATCACATTGCTCAGGCTTATGGTAAAAAGCAGATGCTAAGAATTAATTCCCCCAATCATTATTGTGTACAAAACAGAGTGCAAAAGTTGAACAAGAGCTTTGTGCAAACCAGCATGAAAGTCCAAAGAGTTTTTTTATATATATATGTATAAAATATATATCATTGAAATTAGGTGGTAATTAAAAGATATCTTAATCCCTGGCAATCACAGTCTAGTATCACTCGATAAGATTCTGAAAGCTGCTAAGTATCTGGTTGCCTCCAGGTCACGACATAGAGGAATGATCCATTTACGGCACGGGCCTAGATAAACAGGACAAAAGAATAGTATATCTGTCTCTTCTTCGTTTTCCAAGCCACATGCCGGGCAAATACTGGAAGCTAAGTCCTTATTCCATTTGTTAGTGAAGGATCTCAGAGGTAAGGTGTCCAATGGAAAGCTGCTATAAAGACTTTTCGCTAAGGGAGAGGACACAGTCTAAAAATTCCTCGAAACGGGTTTATATCTAAAGATCTATTTGTCAGTCTGCCAATTGACTGGTTATGGATATAGCCCTCTTGGATATAGATCCAATACCTCCATTTTTAAATATTAATATCATCTTTACACATTTTTTTCGGGTCTGCTAATAGCCTTTGCAGTCCCAACTTGCTTAGCCAGTCAGAGACCAATTTAACCCAGTCTACTGATTTGGCACCTCCTGCACTAAGCAAGTCAACAAGGCAGTCTCTGAACTCTCTTAGTTCAGGTGTAACCCATAAGCAAACTCAACAGACAAGTGGTCTAAGTGCGGCCAGATCTGCAATTCTTTTTAATCCCAAGTCAAATAATAAGGGAATTAACGGTGTACTGTTTGCAACGAAAACCAGCTGTCTTGACAAATTTATTTTCTGCAGTGGTAAGTGGAGAAACATCAGTACAACCCCAAGTCTCAGCACCATAAAGTGCGGCCCCTTGTGCCTTACCTCAATATATTTCAAAGGCCGGTGAGACCGCACAGGAGCTTGTTTGCCTGTGCAACCTATTGATAGCATTTGCTCTGTGCTCAACTAATAGCCTGCTTTTGCTAAGTTGATCTTTCCACTTGAAGTTCATTACTTTGACTCCCAAGTAATCGAAACTCCTCACCCTCTCTAGGGCTTCTCCACCCACCCGAATAATGGAGTTTTTGACCACTCCCTTCCCAAACACAATATATTTTGTCTTAATAACATTGTACTTGAAGCCCCTTGACAATCAAAAGTTTGTACATTTGCCATCAAGGAGCTGGAGCCCCATTGGTGTCTTAGAGATGAGATGGGAATCATCTGCAAATAAGAGAATCTGTACCTTATTGCTGTTCTGAACAGGGGAACCATTTCTGCAGTTCATCAGAATATTAATCATGTATATAAAGTGTGAAGAGTGTAGGTGCAAGAACACACTCTTGCCATACACCCCGCTGGATAGGAATGTGTTAAGTTAATTCTCCCATGTGGCCACACCGTACCTGAGCAAAATTGTTACTGTGCAGTTGGGATGTAAGATGGATCAAGTTCCCGAGGACCCCCATCGTACTTAAAACATGCCACAAATTGGTACGTGGAATGAGATCAAAAGCGGCTCTAAGATGGATAAAACCACGTAGAGTTTCTGATAACGCAGTAAAATATATTTCCAGTATAATGTGGCAAATGTAAAAATGTGATCAGAGGTACTCATCTTTGAGCGAAACCCAGCTTGGAGGGCTTACATAATGTTGTTAGTCTGCCCAATGTAACCATTTTTCAAGAATTTGCTTAGCAAAAATCTTTTGAGCTTTGTCGATTAGGCTGATTGGCCTGTAGTATGAGGGCACGCATGCATCACCTTTTTTATATAATGTAACAATCTCTGCTCCTCTCCAGGAGTCTGGTATCTCGTACCCTCGTGCTATAGCATTAGAAAGTAGGTTAAGATAAACTGTCCAAATCTGAGGTTCCGGTTTGTATAAGTCGCCAGGGATTTTGTCTGGTTCCAGTGCCTTAGCAGATATAAACAAGGAAATCACTCTAGCAGCATCCTCCAGGCTATAGGTAATAGCTGGGATGTGAGCTTCTATAGTGTTGTGAAAAAATATGCCTGTGATAGATGTCGGGTCGCAACAGGGCCCTAAGGAATCTGAAACCTTTGCCCCAGAAATCAGAGAAGTGAGATACCCATTTATCAGCTGGTATATGATGTTGTTAACTCTTCACATTTTCTGTTCTAGTTTGAGCCACGGTGTGCCAGAAGAGGCTATTGGTATTTAACTGCAGACAATATGTTGTCCTAAAGTTTGTCATCCCAGTTCTTTTTTGCAAGATTTAATGAGGCTTTGTAAGTGCGCTTATCTTGGACTATTAAATTCCTTTCGCCGCCTAAGACAGCAAATCTTAAAGAGCTTTTGGCCTACCTTCAAGTGAGATCTTACCATTTGATATCTTTGCCCAAGGCTTGCTTCATGTGAACCACATCTTAATAAAATACCTGTTGTAACTCTTTATATAGTAGGTTATGTATGCTCAGAATAGGAATTTCTACTTAATTTGCCCCTACATCATTTGACAGGAACTTGGCATAAAGCCCATATATCTGGGACAACAACTTTGGATTTGACAAAAGTCTAGGCCATGAGACATAATGTTGACAGTTGGCTAATATGGGTTCAGGCACTATTGTATGGCATGTATTTGATTCCCTGGCAAGTGAAGCTCCAATCAATGTTGCAATCAAGGAGTCATTATCAGTGTCAGGGCGCCGACCCACTTTCATATCAGCGAAAAGTGGCCACAATCTCACATTTAGAATAACAAAATCAATGACACTCATATGATTACCTCTTCTAAAAAAGGAGGCTCGGTCAGGGTCTGAAGTAGTGTATCCATTGCATTCCCTCAACCCTCTAGCAACTGTTAATGAAGCTAGTTTAAGTCCTGTGGCCGTAAAGTTAGTTCGAGGTTTCCCAGTTAGTACCCGGACACCCCATTTATCGTCTTCCTCTTCTGTGACATTGATGTAAGAGGAGGGTTCATAGGATGTATTAAAATCTCCAGCCAATATTATTGTAGTTTTTGGATGTAAGGAATCTAAAAGTTCTTCAAGAATGGATAGGATGGGGGATTCAGTACAGGCCGCAGTCAATCTTACATAAATGTTTAAAAGTACCAAATGCAACCCTGAGGGAAAAATAATATTAAACCCCATTAGATCTGGACATTTTAATTGCAATAAGGTGCATGGTCTAAATACATTGTTCTTAATTCGGATCAAAAGACCCCTAATTGCCCTCCCATAGTGTTCAGGGGGTTTGGCTTCCACACTAAAGGTGGTAATCCCATCAACAAAGACTTTTTCAATGACTCAGGTCTCTTGAAACATACAAACATCATGTTCACCAATATACAATAGCCAATCGGGGTCAACCAATTTAGATGAAATTCCTGCCAAATTCCAAAATATTATACTAATACCGGATTATGAATGAATGACCTCCAAGTCTGCTATAGTGAGAGGACATGGAGTTGTACCTGCAAGTATGGTAATTGTACCATCGTCTGTTCCGCCTCCGTAAGGTCTATGGCTGTCGGTGATTTCATGTAACCTGCTCAAACATGATGAGACATCTAGGGATATTTTTTCCCAACTTCTGTCCTCGTTTTCCTCTGCAATCACAAAACATCCAGTGACATCCATTCCTAGGTTTCTACTCCCAATGTAGGGAAATCAATGACAGCACCTATTGGGGCAACTATCATTCTTTCAGATACTGTGCTTACAGTGGGTGTGCAAGAAGTCATTATAGTCTGGGTGTTCAGTCAATCAATTGCATTTAAATTTGATGCATCATTTGACAATGTTATGGAGTTAACCTGCTCATTTAAAATAAAAGAATGTACATTAGACTAGTCTCTTCTATCAACAATTTCGACCACATCTCTCAAATGCTTGTGAATTCACACTGGCTCCATAAAGATGCCAGAATCATATTTAAGCTGGGTTGCTTAGCTTACAAAGCAATCCATACTAAAGCTCATCCTACTTCACCAACCTCCTCAAGACATTGGGTGGCTCAAGAATCCTGGGAAGTAGAGGAAACCTTCTCCTTTAAACACGTCTGTTCTGAATCTCACAAGCACTGCAACATTCCTTCAATAGAGAAGCCTTCACCTTCTGGAATTTCCTGTGTAGGATATCAGAACGTCCCCCAACTCTTTTCTTGATCCCTCGCCTACTAAAGACTCATCTATGCCAGCTACACCTTACCAAGTAGTCCCCTCTTCCTACAGGAATATTCTGAACCTTACTGCACTGACAAATCTATTGGATATGAAATGTATACAATCCTTCCCCATTCTCTATCCTCGCTCCTATCATTTCCCTCCTTTCTCTACCTTCCCTCACCACCTTGCCAACCCCCTCCCACTACCAATGCCATCATCCTCCGCCCCTCTTCTGCCCATACTCCTACCCTAATCTTATCTACTGTCATCGATGTCGCTCTTATTTCTATAGTGACTGTTCCCCCTTATTACCCCTTCAGCTGATTCTTGGATTTGATGGTGAGAATTATAATCCCATCCTCAGCCAAGTATTGGATTGGAAGGAGGTGTGAACATTGTTTTCAAGTCTTTCACCTCCCTTTTATCACTTCCTGGGCCACAGCTGGTGACACCTACACACTGCTACCCATCTACACACGCAAGTCCAAAGAAGTATAATTGTAACAGGACAGGTACACTTATGCTTCTTTGTCTTTGCATTTGGGTGCTCTGGCAGTGGGTCAAATATACAGAGATATCCAACTTTTAAACACAAATCACAAACAAAGTGACCTGGATCTTGATGATCTTTGTCTCTCATTATGTACTGAATCTTGACACAAACACATTGCAGAATTTCCCCTAGATGCCCACCAGAGATCCTTAGCACATACCACAGAGACTAAAGCACCACATACAGATTTATACCAACCACTTCAACATCCTTGTGGATTTGGTCATGCAGAAAGTCTCAGACGTACAGAACACATGTACCAATGTTTACAAACATACAAGAATATATACATGAGTACCAACCTATAAATTGTGCAGACTTAATGGCTAAATGAAAACAATTTGCAATTGTGAAGACTTGGAATCCTCACATCAAGTGGTCTGTTTTGGAAAAACATGGAATCCACACATTGAATGGCCTTTTAGCTTCTGAGTAATTACTCTTCCGCATACAAATTTCTCTTTTTAGAGCATATTAGGAAGTAACAATTGAACTTGTATCCTTGAACTTATAATAGTGGGGTTATCCAATCTGCATTTCTGGATAACGGCAGTCGTCATGTGATCAGTTATTGAGGTTGCTGATGTTCTGCCCCTTTTTAGGATATGCCTCAAAAAGTACCTTGTCTTGTGGCGGACCTGAGTTGAAGCTAATTGTAAGATGCTTTCTCAAGTGACACATTCAGTCCCTCTATTTCCAGAGTCTACCTGGGATGCAGAAGAGTGCAAAATTGCTGCATAGTCTGTGCTTCCATTGCCTGACTTTATTCAGTTCTGTATCTCAAAACCAAGATTGTTTTTTTCCATCTCTGAAGTTGAGAGTAGGTCTTTTGAGGAATTACCCTTTACCCATGTCAGTCTCTAAAAGACTGTTTCTTTCATATTAACAACTAAAAAACACTTGTTAAGTAAAACAAGAATAGGCAGCAACGTAACACATATTCTATGATTCGGATATGATTGAACAATATCTGTTAACTCACCCCTGTTTGTCGACGGGTGACATAGAGGAGGATTTAGTCCGCTTTCAAACGTGGCTCAGGCAGTGTTTGGGGGAATTGGCACCGCCTGGGCGGACTCCTAAGAACTCTACGCGAGCGTCTGCCCCATGGTTCACGCCAGCGCTCAATACCAGTCGACGGCTCTGTAAGAAGGCCGAAAGAGCATGGCGCTCAAACTATCTGGAACCATTGAGGGAGGCCTATAGGTGCTGCACTAAGGCCTATCACAAGGAAATGTATCTGGCTAAGAAAGCCTACTTTGCTCGAAGTATTGAGGAGGCCACTAACACCAGCAAAGAAATCTTCCTGATTGTGAAGGAATTCACATCGCCAGCCTCCTTCACTCCGAAGTGCTCTTTTCCGGAACCTTGAGTTACGCAACTGGCAGGCTTCTTTGCTAACAAGATCAAAAGCATCCAGGCAACTTATCCATCTGTTGTGATGGGGGAGTGTCTAATCCAGAACCCCATTCCTTTGTGTCTGACTCAGGACTGCCCAGTTTGTCGAGCTTCCCTCCTATTGAGCCTCAAGTCTCACTGGAACTTCTTTCTAAAATGAAATCTGGCTCTCCGCTGGACCCCTGTCCCGCTAAGTTTCTAGCCAAAGTGGCATATGTCATCAACCCCATTGTTTATTGGAGACAGGGATAGTGCCGCTTGCCTGGAAACAGGCGCTGGTTCTTCCTCTTTTGAAGAAACCCTCTCTGGACCCCGCCATCCATGCTAATTACCGGCCTATCTCTCTGCTCCCGGTCCTGGCTAAGGTGGCGGAAAAGCATGTACAGTCCGTTCTCTCAGACTTTGTTGAGTCACATGGTGTTCTGCATTATACCCAATCCGGTTTCCGTGCGAATATGAGCACAGAAACGGCACTGCGGGAGGTGGCAGAGGCCATTAAGGAGGTCCAGGACACCGGAGGGAAGGCACTGCTGGTGTTGCTTGATCTTTCGGCGGCGTTTGACACCGTTCCACACGACCGCCTATTGGTTAGACTCTTGGAGATTGGCGTCGGGGGAACGGTGTTCAGATGGTTTAAGTCCTTTCTCTCCAACCGGCAACAGACAGTCTGGGCTCTCCCGTACTCGGCGGCAGTGCCGCATCTGGAGGTGGGAGTACCCCAAGGGTCGATATTAAGCCCCACTCTTTTCAACATATATATGTCCCCTCTGGCGGCGCTGGCTGAGTCATTTGGCGCCCAGATTGTCTCATATGCTGATGACACTCAGCTTCTCTTCACATGCGGAAAAAACATGGACTTTAACGGGGATCGTATTAAAAGCTGTCTGGGTGCGGTTTTTGCCTGGTTTCAACTTAATCAGTTGAAATGCAACTCGGACAAATCTGAGGTTCTTTTCTTCGGCTGTCCTCCGAATCTCTGTTGGAAGTCCTGGTGGCCGGCGGATATGTTTCCTCCTTCCGCTGTGGCCTCGGTGGCTAGGAATCTTGGTGTTAGGATGGACAATTGTCTTACTCTTAAGCCACAGATTCTGAACCTGGTCGGTCAGTATTTTGGGATACTGAAAATGCTAAGGAAATTCCTCCCTTTCCTATCTATTGTCCATAGGAAAACCACGGTGCAAACTATGATGGGATCAAGGCTGGACTACGCTAACATCCTCTACCTGGGTATCCCGAAGTACCTTCTTTCACGCTTGCAGGTAGTGCAGAACTCGGCCGCACGGGCAATCTTTGGCCTCGGCCATCAATCCTATGCTGCGGGACTGCTGGAGTCTCTTCACTGGCTGCCAATTCAGAAACGCATTGAGTTTAAGGCTCTCACCATGGCGTTTAAGGCACTCCATGGCACTGGTGCCCTCTATTTGAGGAAGAGAATTGGTTTTCACCTGCCTTCCAGAGCCTTGCGTTCGGCGTCATTGTCTCTGACCACGGTCCCGGCAATTAGGCGTGCTCGGATCGGTGGGCGGTCTTTTAACTATCTTGCGCCCTGGGCCTGGAATGCCCTCCCACTGTCCTTAAAGAGTGAGAGCTTACTGTCGTTCAGAAAGGAGCTCAAAACGTGGCTGTTCGGCCAATAAGTCTCCTCTATTTCGCCGGGGCTCTGCCGTTATGGGTCTGATAGCGCCGGGACACTCTGCTTGAGTAGCTGAGCGCTCAATAAAACACCAGCTAACATAACATATGATAAATTCAAAGAAAGGCATTAATCCATTTTCTCAATGAAGTCTTAGTTGACATAGGTGCTAAGTGCCAATATATATGGCTTACCTGATAACTATTACTTGAAAGTAATGTATGAGTAATGTTTCCTCACTCTAAAAACTATCGGGCATCATTGTGATGGATGACTTCATATGCATCTCCCTCGTTTGATCTGGTTTCCCTGTGGGACATTCTCTTGGCTTTGTCTCCTTTTAAATGCAGAATCTTTAGAACATATTCACTAGCTAAAAACTCTCTACATGGTAAACATTATTTCTACATCACTGTGGGTCACCTGTCCCTTCCCACCACTGATGTCAGACTGGTTAAACTAGGGTTTCTAACCTCCCTACTATTGATAAGGACACTGAGCCCCTCTCCTTTTTGTTGATTTTGCGGATATTTGCCCATGTTCTCAAGAAATATTTCAGCCCTTAGCAAATCATTGTATAGGGTTTTAAAAGAAAATGTATAGATTTTTTCAAAAGGAGAACACCTACGTGATGTTATGCACAGTACATACGCATATAAAAATCAAAACATAAAGCTCTGAAAATTAGGAACACCACTCACATATTGCTGTAAATTAAACCTTTTTAAGTACACATTGCCTAGAATTGTGGATCACCTGTGATGAAATTATAGCTGTTTAAACGTTCTTAGGCTGTGCAGTGTGCCTTGGGCATAGGATCAAGACTGATTTGCATATGGCTGGGTCCAAACTGGAATGGCATGGTGAACAAAAAACAATGGATTTAGGCCCAGATATCTGTACTGGGGTGAATGTATACATTGTTCTGCATTCTGTCCATCAATAGTTCTTTTTGCATTTGTCATCCCGAGTGGGACGGTATGCTCAGACATGAGTCCCGTGCTCTCCATGCCACTGGAATCAAGCTATCCTAGCTGAAGAGGGGTGAAACCCCGAAACCGGTCCTAGGATGCTTGTTTTCAGTCCAGGGAGGACCTGGCCTGGCAGTTCGGGTTGGACTGTTCCCATTGGGCACAGGGTCAAGACTGATTTGCATATGGCTGGGTCCAAACTGGAATGGCATGGTGAGCAAAAAAACGATGGATTTAGGCCCAGATCTCTATACTGGGGTGAATGTATGACATTGTTCTGCATTCTGTCCATCAATCGTTCTTTTTGCATGTAGTGTGTTTCCTCCATTTCATTTAGATAGACCATATTCCTAACTGAATCAAAGTACGTATATGTTGGTCCCAAGAGCTATCCCATTGCTATTCTTATCTGAGCTGTATATACGGCATAAAATATGAATTGCCTCCTGAAAGCAGGCCTTATATCAAATTTCCTCAGAATCCACATCTCTCATAGCATACTGAATTTTTCATTGACCATTTAACTTTTCATTCCAAATATATTTTCAATGCTCATTGATGGAAGCCAGTCCAAGTCAAGTGAAAATAGCCTGTCCCTTTTGAGCCGCACCTGGAACGAACATCAGATATGTGTAATTCATCGTCTGCAGCCACACTGGTGTAATAGAAGCCTAGTGGTGGAATTTAAAATGCAGCAGTTTATGCATCTAGTTTAAGGGCACCGTTTTATTCTATAGGTAAGCTGCTGCACATTGCTGATCGGTCAAGTGGTAGCTCAGCTCTACCTCCTAGGGTTGTTGTTAGCCCCACATGCCCGGTGGACTTGAATGCCTTAAGTTTAGAATAAATATTTGAAATGGGGTGCCTGAGGTGCTTGGAAGCGATAATGGACCTGTACTTGTTCTAGTGTCCCTATCTGTTTTGAAATCTCAAAGTGTTTCGATTCCCTGTGCTACAATTTCCAAGTTTAATCTGCTTTCATAAGTTATTAATAAAACCTTAATCTTTGAGATGAGAAAAGAGTGAGAAAGTAATGGAATCTTCTCGACCCACACCATTAATTTTCGCCAAGCCATTGCTGTTGTGTAAATAGTCTGAATCTTGCTACATAGGGCCTTGTCTTCTGAGCAAGAGAGTATCCATCGGCAGAGGATTGCCCATTACCTTTACAGTACTGACATGAGGATCATCTCTACATGGGTGGCACCAGCAGTAAGCATACTGAGCATAGGGACCAGGTAATACCTCTCCTGACAAGACATCACCAACCAACCGCTTCATATAGTGCTCTTAACTAATCCTAGCCAACACGTGTGAAACGCCCCAATTGAGGTAACGCTATTATCTTGAGTAAATTGTGCTTGTTATGGAGAGAGACGGCTTTATCTAAGTATTAACCTATGCCTCAATTTCATTGAACTCTGTTGCTTAATTTCTGCTGAGTAGCCAGTGTAAAGCGGCAGCAACTCTGATTTTTCCCAGTTGATTCATATACTGGAGCATGTACCAAACTGACAGATGTTCGTTAATATGGTAGCCAAATGAGCCCGGGGATGCTTACCATAGAGTGAACTGCCATCAGCATGTAAACTAATATGTTTGTGAGCAAGGATCTTAATTCCTTTGTTAGAGATTACTTCCCTTTTCCACCTGGACAGTGGTTCTACTGCCAAAGCAAACAGCTGTGGAGATAATAGACATCCCTACCTCGTTCCTCTACTTGGTTACATATCCATAGAAATCGTTCCATTAAAACAAACCTTAGCAAAAGGACAGAAATAACTTCCCACACCTATGCCATCAAAGAAAAAGGCCACTCAACAGAGTCAAAGGCCTTCTCTGAACTGCTGTGGTAGAGAAAGGTGACCGTCACACAGTCACTGCTTTCTCGTACATTCAGAGAAGGTGAGGCTATTTAAATTAGAATATTCTTTATAAAATTCTAAATATACATGCCATCAAAGTCGGAGGCTTGCTGTTAGTCAAATTGAGAATGGCTTTGTCTCCTTAATTGTGAGGGTTAGTGTATTAATCTTATACTAAAGAAATGTCAACCTAGTACAAATGTGATTTAATTTCTATTATGTTCTTAAAAAGCTCTTCAGCATATAATAACACATAATACTGAAATATTTTTACAATCTGAGAAGGATCTGAATATGTTTCTTCCAACCTACCTGAAGAATTTGTTTACCGCTGTAAATGACCTCATTGTGGATCAGAGCACCCTACTTTCCCCAGAAACACATATTCCACTGACACACCTCACACACCTTCCACATTGTGCTTTGATCTTTCAAAGGAGTCCTCATTGTTTCCAAAGAAATTCTTCTCCTCTGATTGCAACTCATGTTTAAACTGAAAACTTATCATTGCCTTGGTTTTGAATCTGTAAGACAAAAAGGTATGTAGTTCCTGACAGGAGAAGAGGAGGTCGGGAGAGCACCCCCAGTCTCCATTAGAACGCATTGGGAAGAACTCTGATTTTGTTCTCTGCACCCAGCCGCCCCTGTGCCGCTGGTGGTGCAGTTTTGGTACTCACTTGCCCTTTGCTGACCTTTGGTCTCGAAGACTGGAATTGTAAGTCATGTACTTACCTGTATAACCACAGTATTGTTTTCCTCTATAGGATAACGTTAAACTCTTTGAAAATTGCACTCTTGACTTTTGAAAGTCTTAAGTATTTAACCCAATTGCAAAGATCTTGGTCTTAAAATAAAACTCATTCAAAGCATTTTTTTTTAAATTGGTGTGGATCTCCTTTTTGAGTCATGTGTCCTTTATTGCCCAATATTGTTGAATAAATGTCTTACACTCCTCTGTGTTAGGCCTAAGGCTGCTCGACCACGCTACCACCAATAGCGCAACTTGGGTTTGCATTGAGCCCTGTACACTTCTAGGGGAATCTCTGGACTCTGTGCACGGTATTACCTCCTAGTGGCATGTTATATACAGAGCCAGCTTCCTACACAAGAAGCACCCAAGAACAACATCGAGAAAAGTTTCATATGCAGGAATAATCTTGTGGTCTAAAAAGAGGTTTGTCAGGCTTTCTGCTTTGACTTTCTTCAATTCTCTCACCAATAAATACTCCTTGAAATGTTCTTTAATCAATGAATTCGAGACTAACTTCGCTTAGCCAGGGGTTTCCCACAAGGATGGCAAGCTAATCTTGTAGGACATGGATTTAATGAAGGCAAGCCAGGGAATCCTCTCGCATCTATTAGATCTAAGAAGTGCCTTTAGAGTTAGTATGTACGATTCCAGCTCATCAACAGAGCAGAGCCTATGCCAATACCGAATGGGTCTACACATTCAGCTAAAATTAATCGAAATAGATAGCAACATCAAGTAATTGAGGGAGGTGAGGAGCACGAGGAGGGAGGGCTAGTAAGCTCCTGATGAAGCTATTTTCCACCCTGATGAGTTCATCCGCCCTCACATATTCCCATAACTCCGACTCATACATAGCTGAACTTTTTGCTTTTACATTATAAATCTCGAACACGGGTGATAGTGGACACACCTGTGTTTTCTTCCGCATTTTAATCACAGTTCCAGCCTCCTGCTGGAGTTTTAAGGTACTCCTACTAATATGCACGGACGATTTCAGCTGATTCATCAGACACACCCCTAAATAAACAAATTCCTGCACTTGTTCCAAAGGGACCCCCTGCACCAGAATGTTCGCCCTTACTGCTTTGTGGGGTTGAAAACCATGAATTTGTTATTAATGTGGAGCTCAAGACCCCTGTTTCTGCAAAAACTTAAGAAGCAATCTACTATTGCCTTCAGGCCATACAGTGTTTTGGATTTTTAAAGCGTGTAGTCTGCATAGTGGCAATTTTATAAGGCCCCAGTTTTGGGGCATCATTTCTGGGAAAGTCTAGTGCCTTTACTAGATGATTAATAAAGTTGGGAAAAAAGGTCAGTGCTAAAACGCACACATGGCGAACATCTGTCTCAATCCTGAAAGGGTCTGTACATTCACCTTGGCTTCTGTATCTGACACGTGCATTGTTGGAGGCGTGTAATTTAATTAAGATCGTCAAAAGATTGTCGGGGAACGGTCTGCTTCAGGAAATTAAACCACATACAAGTGGCCCCTATCTGGTATTATGGTTTTCCATTATATACTTCAAAAGCGCAGAATTTCATCTACTGTACTGATGTTCCTGAAGCCTACCTGCAGCTCTGAGAGTATGGAATTCTCATGGGCCCACTCTGACAATTCCCCCAAAACAAGGTGGCAGAATAATTTCTGGGAGGCGTAGATTAGGCTGATTTACCTGTAATTGCCTGAGTTGACTTTGTTAACCATTTTAAATATCAGCACAAACTCGGCATCCTGGGTAACAGGCTGCCTTCCAGAATAGATCCAAATAGCAGTTAAAAGTAAGAACCTAAACAAGGGGTTCCGATAAAAACAAGTCCCCCATCAACAGAGTCAGAACCAGGTGCGTTATATGCGGGAATCACCTTTATTGCTGCGAAGATATCTTTGAGAGAGAAGGCCAGCGGAGTGACTTCCCTTTCGGGGTGCAGACCCTGCTGTTATGGCTCTGGACGTGGAGACAGTCTTGGCTGCATATACCCTCTTGGCATGCTCCACTCATATCTTTGGTTGCAGGCGATAATCAACACCAGAAACAGTATGATGGCTGCCATGAGCTACAATACCCCAGAACAATTTATTATCTCTCGCCCTGACTGCATCAGTCATGTCCTTTCACACCCCTTGTTCCCAGGTGGTCTTAGCTAGGGTTATGTAGTGTAGTTCCTATTTCCCTTATAGGCTCTGCGCATTGGAATAATATACACTATAGTTTTGGCATAGGACTGAGGTCAGTATGCCTCTATCGAGTACATTAAACTAAATTACTTTGTGTGCCAGCTAACTCAGAGGCCACTAGAAACTCCTTCAATAAACAAGAAGGGAGTAGTTTCTGGCAACCGCATAAACATGACAACTTTTTTTCCCTTAGAATCAAAACATGTCTCAGAATCGAGGAAACAACAGATAAGTTTCACTCAGCCAATCGTGCATACTTAGTTTCTTCAGAGTTACACAGAACTAGATAGACGGGCTTTTCAATAAAATGATTTATTGAACAGTCTTGTTTCTCTTGTAAGAGATATGAGCTGGTACAATTGCAAGATAGTATGTGAAATATAATATGTACAGCGTAAGCAGTAAGAAGAAATACGGCAACAGCATTGTCTTCTAGCTAGGACATATATTCTTATACACATACATAAATAACATAGTCTGAAAAGTGGATACTTCTAAATAGTTCTACCCCAGTGTACCTAACCTAAGTGTAGTACAAGGTAAGAAGTAGGTGCCGTGTTTTATAGTATGGTAAGCTATAGTTATGCACATGCCAAGAGTCCCTCTAGGTTCTAGGCAGCTCCATACCTTAGAATGAGAGAGGTGGGGATCTCTTTCCGGGTCTCAAACTCTAACACCCCGCGAAGGGAGTCAGAACACTGGAAGCTGGATTCTCTGCGAGCAGAGATGACAGCGTCAGGTCAGTGCGTCAGGCGGGGACTCAAATTCTTCCGAACTTGCCGTGGCGAGCCGTATCGAGCTGTGCAGCCGAGCCGCAGCTTGCCATGGTAAGGGAAGGTATAGTTATACCTGGAAGATACTTAGGAATGTTAGCATTGACGTAAAGTCGGGCAGAGGAAGACTTCATGAATGAACCCCTAAGGAATAGTAGTTCATGCATAATAGATGAGTTCTTGGAGAAATCAATAATCCTAGCTAGGGAAAGTCCCAATGGCTTAAGGGTCTGGTTTCTAAGAACTCGTTGTGACGTGGGGATGGACGGATGTAGGTGACCATGCTTGTATTTGGATAGCATGGCTGATGCCTAAATAAGGACTGGGATTCTATGCCTAAATAAAGGGAATGCGAATTGTGCCTATATAAGGACATGATTTAGGAAAACCTATGTACGGACATCTAAACCGAAACACAACAGTTAGAGTATCTTTATAGTGCTTTCTTGCCCGGAATATTTTGGTTCTATTTCCCGATTTAAGTAAACTGATGAGATTTGCCCTGGTCAGTCTGCAGTGGCAGCTGAACCACACACAAATAATGGGCTTAGTTTACTGGACTTTCTGCCGCCCTTAGTTAGGAGTTCCTGGAGTCTATTAAATAACTCTTCATGAGAGTTGAGTACAGACACAGGGTCTGGGTTTGAAAGCCCTCTAGGTTTCATTGCCTCGAGGGTGTCGGCGACCTGCCCATAGATCTTTGCCAGTGTATTCATATCCATTCATATCCCTACAGACAGCGGCCCATTTTTGGGCCTTTGTTATTCTAGAGGGTCAGTTCACCTGGTAGCTTAGATGTACCATGCAGTTGGTCTGTGAATAGTAATCTTGAGCGCATTGTGGTCGCAGTCGTGGATCAAGAACCACCATGTCTTAAAGGGAGGGCCACATTTGTATGGGTAGAAATATATAATCAAAACAGCACGTTTGCAAGAACCTCTTGAGTGTATGGGCACCTTCACGTTCAGATATAGACCTGCCATTACAAGCTCTTAAGCCCATCGGAAGGGAAAAGCACATCAAATGGTTAGAAGCCGTTGTCCATCTTTTAACCGGCTTCAAATCTAACTGTGGGACACCCCAAGATGCATCTTCCTCTTCTGTTACATTGATTGACAAGGGGCCGGAGGGTTCAAAGCTTATATTAGTCACCTGCGACAACCATCAGACCATTGGAGGGTAAAGCGTCAATGGCCTCCTTCAGAATGGTAAGGGTGTTGAACTGCCTATTCACCCCAGTTGTCCTGATATAAACCTAGATGTAATAAGGGGACCCACCCCTAGCAAGGGACAGCCCAAGGATATCCATGGTGACAATCTTGAGCCTCCTAATTGTGCAGACTAGCATATTATTTACTCAGGTGGCAAACCAGCCAGCAGACCGGCCTCTATCTTGTAAGATAGTTGGACAATAAAAGGTTGTAAACCCCGCTCTGTAAATGGGCTCTGTACACCCTGTTTCTTGTAGAAGGCACAGATGAAGTTTAATCAGTGAAAAAAAAACCAGTCCGGGTCAGCCATTTTATATTTTAGGCCAACAATGTTCCGGGAGAGTAAATTCCAGTTCAGATTTCAAATTTCATCCTTATGGTTGCAGGCATTGGAGATGGGTCTGCTGAGGGTGTTGGCAGTCAAGTCTCAGTTGGTTCGGAACCACTATGCTGACATGCACTTAGGTCAGCATCTACCACAATCCTAGGGGCACTGAGCTTTAGACGAATCTTAATTGGCATAGGGAAGGGAAACGCACCTCCAAAGCAATGATATTGTCAGCCATGTTGCGGGAAGCAAGCTTTATCTCAACATAGGCTAAATCACCCCTAAGTAAAGAACAGCATTTCACCCTGGCGATGTCCTGGCGAATGACTGACGGACAGTTCTGCGCATTGCGTATCCAAAGGATCACTTTATTGGTCTATAACTCTTGATTGTCCCTCGCCCCTTCTGACAACCTTGGAACATTGTGCATAAAGATGATATCACCACTCTCCGGCTTTAACTTCCATAAAATCAGAAGCATTGTGCTGTCAGTTGGAGTACTGTGGGGGCGAGCAGATGCCAGCTTCGCTATCATTTGCTCAAAGCACGAGCCATAGAATACACTTCCAGGTGATAAATATCCTTACTCGGAACTCACATACTGTCGGGAGAGGTGGGGGGGGGGGGCACGCAGGTGGAATGTTGTTGTGGGACTTTGATGCCCTGTCAAGACCTTTCAACCCCTGCTCAGACCTCTGAAAGTTCCTAGATGGGCTGGGTTCCTGAATTATGCGTCCGGCCTGGGATGATGTGGAGAGTACATTTTGTCAGTATGGGGAGCCTGGTGGTCTGAGCCCACTGGTAGCAAATTTCCCAATGTCAGTTGTCGAGGTGGGGTAGATATAGCTTAGTGTAACTCCACTATGGAATTAATCAGCAGCCTCAGATATTTTACCTCGTCCTTGAATTTTGAAAATGACTTTTATCAAAACGTGGATCAAATCAGAGCGGTCTTGAGTTTGACACCTGAACCCTCCACGGTGACCAGCTCACGATCACCATCGGGCTCTGTGCTGGTTAAAAGGGCAGATCGATTACTGCATGGAATGCCTTACATAATAGAGGGGGGTATGTGATGTGACAGAGCAGGCTTCGGAGCAAGTGTTCTGTCTAAGGGTTCTGTCACTGCAGCAGTCTCTTGATCCCATGGGCTTTCAGGCCTGTGTTCGAGTGGTTTTATTCCCTTTTCCTGCATTTTGGTAAATATTCCTGCTAGGGATTTCCCAGACGCCTTAGTACCATGGGGTGAGGCCGGGGGAGGATCAGTTGAGGGTTTAAGCAGAGATTTCGATTTCAACATCGTTCCCACCTCCTCTACCAGACTATCAATCTCCGATAAGGTGTTCCTACTAACCCTGGGCGTTTTTCGCGTACTAGCGCTACACGTAGCTACGCAAAGTGCACTTTGCACTACGCGAGATACGCGTAGCGCTACGCGAACTGCGTAGTATGCTGTTCGCGATGATTGCACAGTGCCGGATGCTTGTCCGCACTGTGCAATCATTGCAAATGGTATCTTGCACAGTGCAAGAGGTCGTTTTCTGCCGCTCGAGTAGATGTTTACTCGAGCGGCAGATTTCTGAACGCGGACTGGTAGTTTCTCATCGCAATGAGAAACCTGACCTCCCCGCGTTGAGAATCTCGCCAGGAGATTTATTTTCCACGCTTGCGATCGGCAACTTGATGTTGCTGATTGGGAACGAAGAAAAAGTCTTGCCGGGATGTCATTTTGCTTGCTCGCAGTTGCCAACTTGACGTTGAGGACCGCGAGCGAGCAATAAATATCAACTACTCTACGCTACGTGATTTTGCACTGTGCTACGTGCAATTTGCGTAGCGCGAAGTAGCCCAAACTACGCAAACTTCGCTAGCGTAGTTGTCCGCCCAGGGTTAGTTTCTACTGGCTGTCACGCTGGTCCTTTTCTTGGAGTCGGATGTATTCATAGTTGTTTCCAGCAACTTCCTTTTCCCTATGCAGCTGCACAACAGCCAAGATCAGGGACACTGCTGTAATAGCTTTATCAACCCAAATGATACAGTAATGATAGTTTTAGTACCTTGTGGCCTTGCAGGTGTCAGGGGGGTAGCCCAGCCTCCTCAGATGATGACGGGCCGTCCTTGGCCCAGGCTTTGCCTGGACAACCTCCTTGATGCCCCATACAGCGGTAGAATCGTTGGCGCTGTCTAGCAGTGGGGGGGCTCCTCACTTTTATAGCTTTGTAATGGAGGACGATAGTTAAATTACATTCTTAAATTAGTCCTCTGTCATTTAGCGAAGTTATGTGGATTAACCATACATCTACCGAGATATACAATTAATCTAGGCTGTAATTCATATCCAAGGATGCAGGATGGAGAGCTCTTATTAATAAGGCATCATGCTCATTGGAATGTCTTAAAATGTACGTTTATGTATTGTTTTATTGTATTGCATGTTTCTAGGGAAATCCGTAATTTGTAAATGTTATGCCTCATTATTATATGGCTTTATTGTAAAGCTGAAACAATAACTAAAATGAACATTGCCTTAAAATTTTAATTTATTTCCACAGTGTCCACTTTGTGCGCCAAGTTCACCTCCATGCCCCTCATTTCAACCAAAAGTGCAGCATACTCTGTAGAGCCCTCTGAATCTCTTCCCCTCCTCTGTTACATCTACTGCTTGTTTCTTCTGGGAACGACGTGGCAGGGTCTTCTAGCTTCTTTTATTTCCTGTCAGGTTTGCTCATACTACAAGTGGAAATATATCCTCTTTCAGCTTTTCTTTCCAAGTGTAGCTTGACGGCTCGAAAATTGAAGTATTTTATTAGGAGAGAAGGAGCTTAGCAGAAATATAGATTTGTAGGCATGCTGTCTCACACGATTCCCCCAATGACTGAATAGGGTTGTTTTAAGTTGTTCTACTGCATTGCCTAAACCCCTTTGAAAGCCTTTGTCATATCTCATGCAGTTTCTTTCCATGTCCACCTTCAGCTCTACAAGCTCTAGCATAACATGCTCTTGTTAGTGGAGTAGTATTCATTTGTTGTAATCTATTTATTCTTTTGTAGGTCATCATTGATCGTTTGTTACTGCCTAGAATTGTGTATATATTGCTATTGCTGGATACTGCATAAGATGTCATGCTAACAGTTATAATTTTTAATGAGCTATGCATTTTTCATTGAATCCTTTAAAATTGGCGCACCATCCTGTACGTTTTCGTCTTTCCTTTTACAGACTATCTTCCCTTGCTTGATAAATTGACATTGTCCTCATCTGTTTGTGCATTCTAAAGTATTCTGGAGGCGCTGTGATGGTGCCAGCATTTAAACCACAGTCCACCTTAAGTACAAAAGTAGCACATGGAGCAAAACTATAGACAAAAAATTAAGAATAGATGCATCAACAAAAAGGATACGACTAGCACCAGCTAGAAAATATAGCCTGTTGCCTGGTATTTAGCACTAGTGTTTTAAAATTATGAGAATAAAGTCGTATGGTACACATGACTGCACTTAAATCTGTGAAAAGTCCTTATGCATTCCTTCGAATTATGTCCTTCTTTCTCAAAATCTGCAACTCTTCTACTGTATGCTGACTTGTCTGGAAATTCTCAAAATACTCCCTCTGAGTTGTGCAAATTTGTTTTTTGAGCACCACAGTTTACCTTTTTATGGATAATTGCCCATGTCACAAATGTAACTGCAATTATTTGAATTGTCTAATGTTCTGCCACTTCTTTCCCTAGGAGACACAGGACTATACTAGAAATGTTGTTAGATATTGCCTTGAAGCACTTCAGGACTGGTTTGATGCCATCAACTTTATTGATGAGGTATGTTTGATTACAGTCCAATCATTCAATTTGCAGAGTAGAAATGTCTTGCAACTGTTATTTATTTTAATACTGCTTCATTTTTTTTCCCCAGCCAGCTCCTAACCAGGTCACCTTTCACTTGCCACTGCATCGTTATTATGCTATGTTTCTGAGTAAGGTAAGCTTGATGTTTAGTAGACTTATGGATAAAATCTTTATTGCTTAATTCACTGGTGTCAACTACCTTCTTTTGTTGGTTTGGCACCAGGCCATGCCTTAGAGTTGCGGTTCCAAAATGGGCTTCGTGAATCCAAAGAAAAAAGAAAGAAAATGTACTAAATAACCCAAGGCCGCAAATAAAGCTCCATACGCCAACCATGGTGGTTCAACCACCTGCTTTGGGTTAGGAACAGTGCGAAAAAGCCTCCATAAACAAGGGTTGACATCCAGAGCAGCCTGTTTCGGGGGGATTGGAAATTATTTATATCAAAAAAATAAATTGAAGTTCCCTGAGAAAATAAGTTCTGAACTGATTCAAAACATGCTGTGGCTCGCACCGTCCGCCATGCTTAGCACACCAGTTTGCCAATGGCCCAGAAACAAAGAAAGAGTGATCAAGAGAATAACATGACTGACTGTGGGCCCTGTTATTTTTTTGTTTTGTTTTTTAAAGGGTTCACAGGCTCTACTGTAAGGTTCACTAACCCTTGCTGGCTGAACTTTACTTGGGATTTAAGGTCCTGGTTCTGGATCTGTGGACACTGAGAAAGGTCCAGTATAGGGCCAAGACACATGACATGGGTGTGCATTCCCTTGGCTAGGATTTGTGAACCTCAAAGCGTGTTGCGTCTGAAGGCCCAAACCTAACCCCATGGCCCACGACCCCTTAGCAAAATAATTTTTTTGTTTTAAATTTTAACTTGAGGGAGTTCCCTCCGGAACCCCCAAGCCTTACCATCACATAATCGTGAGACTTAGGAGATGCTACCAGTGTCCCCTTTTAGCTCATTTTGTTTTATTTTTCAGGGCTCACAGATTGAGCCTTGTAACAGCAACCACAACAGATTTTGCTCTGTTGTGGCCAGCCAATCGGAGAGCTTCAGGTCTGTGGTCCCAGATTTATGTTTGCAGTCCTGAATTGGCTGACACAGGAAAAAACTCCTTTGACCAATCAGATTTGAATATTTACATCCACAGAAGGACCTCGAACCCATGTTCACAGACCACTGAGGATTAACGGTCCAGATAATCTCTACAAGTTGAACATTTGAAGCCACCATGAAATGTGTTTAGTTGCTAATATTTTGAAAACCACTTAAAAGATTTACAACAAGCTATTCAAAACCACTTCCTTGAATTAAGTTTTACTTTCAGGCCAATTTTGGTGTAAGTTAGTTCAGCCATTTTTTATATCGTAGAGCAAAGAATGCTATGGGAATTAAAATGGGTAAACTCACTCTATTGGCCATCCCTTTTTTCAGTCTTTGACTTGATAGATCTGCTCAGACTTGGCAGTGCCAAACCGAAATGGAATGAATCTTTTTGTGGAAATAATCCTTTTGTCTTTCTTTATCTCTGTGAAAAGTTGTGAATGATAGAACCAGAGAAACAACGTAGAACCTTTGCGAAATGTTCACCAGGGCATTGTATTCAGAGCTTCTGTAAAACATTTGAGTTCTTGATAATGCTGGAAAATATCTATTTTGTGTATTTTATTTTACAGTTTAAAAAAAAATTCTGACAGGTATTACATCTATATCATGTGCAGATACATTTCTACATGACACATTGTGTACACACAGATGCTACAAATACTAGTCTGACATTACAACCTTCAGAGTCCAAGACATTTCCGGGTTTATCTGCCCCTTTGACACATTTAAGAGATTGAAGCAGAATATAAATGTCACAAGTTTGTACATGTGAAAAACATGAGCTCTGTCTTCATGAGCCGGTTAAAAGCCTTGAAAGATCTATGAAGAACAATTGAGTTATTTTTCTCATCATGAAGAGAAAACTATCCATTTTGGGATATTCACTGATATTCTTAAATGGAAAATATCTTTGTGTTGAATCCCAGTACACTTTCCAAAAAGTCATTTCAAAATTTTGTTTTAAATATATCCACCCTTTCCTCCATTTACGCCTTTTTATTCACACTTTTAGTAATTCCAGTTTACATTCAAAATCGGTTGAAAGGAACATCTGGGAAGAAAGCCCTTTTCACTTCTCCTTTTTGTAAGGAACCCATGTACAAATGTAGGATTAAAGAGGAATTGATACCGCATTCTTAAGGCAGCAGTCTGCTCCAGAGCCTTAGAATGTAATGCATTCTCTATTATCCTCAGTTAATTTTTCAGCTCTGTGGGTTATGGATCACTGAATCATATTTGTACAATAATTTTTTTGCTTAAACATCTTTAACTATCACCTTTTGATGGACTTGGATTTCTGTTACTTTGCATCTGAGAAGAGAGTGTGAGCTTTGTTTCCTATCCCCATAAACGACAAGACAGGTCCAAGTCGAAAGTTTGGTCCTGGTCCAGTTCGAGATTCCAAAGTCACCACAGTCCTTCCAGGGGTCAGTCTTCCTTTTGCACCTAATCTTTGAGTTAGTTGAAGAAAAAACACTAACAAGAAGTATAAGGGTGATTTGGCCCCCTTCCCTCCACTCTTACTCTGGTAAGAAGCCACGAAGGCGGCACCATACATCTCTATCTTGCTCCCAGTTGATCGACTTCGGAGCCCATCACACAACTTGTTCCGGCACAAAGCACGTTTTTGGGGCCACCGGCCACTCCTACACAGATGGAATAGTTCTCCGAAGCCATTCTTAAACTCTTTGGATCCTTCCTGATTTTTTTGGTGAGTCCGACGGCCCCACGGAGATGAAAGATTTTCCATCTATGATGCTGCTAGCAGGTTTGTCCTCTGTGGCAGCTGGACCCTATAAGCCCATACTAGGGCCGCCTCTGGCTCCACTCTTGACTCCACCACGGGCCACGCCTGTTCCCAGCGCTTCAACACCGACTCCATCAACTCCGAAAGGCAAGCTTCCAACTGTCCTCTCTGACCTAGACTCAATGCCGGTTCAGCCTCGATCGAAGTCGCGCTTGCCGCCATTGTTGCTCCATTTCCGCCACTTAATATACCTCCACAATGACACCAGCATAATGTGCATTTCCTGTTCGGTACGGATTTTTATATCTATTACAATACGGGTGATGAGATTAGCCAACCATATCATGCGGAGAATTGTTATGAAGACCTGCAGGAGGCAAATGGCCTTAAACCTCCCCGAGTCATATTTGTAGGGTGGCCGAGGTCCTTGACCTACTTTAGGGATCAAGACCATTTTACTGATGGAGGTTCTCCAGCCAGGGCAGACATCAGCTCCTTTTGCTATTTAACACAGCTCTTATGGACAGCTCTTGTGGGCATTGGCCAAACCTTGCAGTGACCCTAATGGTCAACCGCCAAATTGCATGACTCCACCGCCCTGCACTGGGCAGCAAGAATCAGCTACTCAAAACAAATGAAAGCTTCCAACACTGCTGATCACGTTCGCCTGAACGGGGCCGGTGCGAGATATGGGTGCCGGGACCTGTTTGTCAATTACTGGGAACCGTCGTATTCTCAGTTATGAATACAAAAAGACTCGCACTCCAGGATCTGGGTAGATATGCATTGAGTTAGACACCATTATGATAATAACACGTTGTGTTGGATTATGAGCTGACATGATATAATGTCAGTCATTTTTTAAATTCATTGACACATATCTTTTATTTTAATTCTCTACAGTTGTGTAGATTGACTTTGCACGCGTTTACAATTATGCATTTCTAAAATATTGTTTGCAAATAAAGGATGTGCATCCTATATGGTTGTGAATTACACATATGGTTTATAATTGTGAAGCTGTAAGCAATTGTAACGTTACAAGTGGTCTAAAGAGATGTAGTCTGTCCTCGATATTTATGCAAGCAGCCATAACAGATTGTCTGTCTTTTATGTTTGTGTCGTTACACTTTAAAATAGTGGCTGTGTTTATGTGCAAGTTGGCTTTGGAAAAAGACCTCTGTGGTCGAAACGTGTTGCTGATTAAACCAATACAACTGACTTTACTGAACATGGTCCTGGAGTGCGAGTGTTAGACCTGTCAGCCCTAGGGTGGTCTTTCCCTGTGTTTTTGCCCATGCCTCATTTTTTCCACCCTCTTTTTCGTTGGCCTTAGGTCTCCGAGCGCCTTTCCATTGCTAATCAGTGTTAAGGTGCAGGTGCTCTCTTCCCCCAATACGGCTGCCATAGGCCCCTGCTACTGCGGAGTGGCCTTTTTAGTAGCACCCTAGTTGCCAGGAGCTGGCTGGGACCCTACAACATTGTTGCGACACCAGCCCGCCTTTTTGTCCTATAGCTAGAGTGGGGAAGCTCCTGGAACTTGCTGGAACCTTCTAGAAGATGGGTGGGGTTTACTTTTGCCGCCTTAGAGAGGGGTCACCTGACCTAGGGATTCTTAAGGAAAGGAGGGAACATTTTTAGTCAGTTGGGGCGACGACGACCTGGGGGAACCTACGCAAGAGTTTTAGGCGGTAGGGCCTAGTCAGGGACCTACGCCACTGAAAGTGACAGGGCTTAGGTACTGCCTTTTAAGTTGAGTGAGGGATCCTGAGCTAGCCCACTGATCTGGCCCAGCAGGAGGGGGACCCAGGGCCAACTTTCCAAGCCTGACTGAGAACTCCCTTCAGTCACCAACTCGCCTCCCCCCCCCCCCCCCCCCCCCAAGGAACAAAACTACTAAGGGCGCCAGAACCAACAAGCGCCAAGAGGACTACAGAAACTTACCACAGAAACTTACCACAGAACTGCTGGGGGATCGACCAGGTACCTGCGCTGTGCCACTCCTGCGCTCCCTGCCTTAACCTGGGCCCCCTCCCTATCTTGTTCTGCCACGGGCGTGTGGCCTGCCACCTCCCAGCCTA
The DNA here is from genome assembly GCF_964204655.1 of Triturus cristatus. Classification (NCBI taxonomy): domain Eukaryota; kingdom Metazoa; phylum Chordata; class Amphibia; order Caudata; family Salamandridae; genus Triturus; species Triturus cristatus. The sequence continues at coordinate 871,982,532 of NC_140583.1, read as the reverse complement.
CCTGTCCCGAGCTGGGGCGTCTCTGGGGGAGTAGGGGGCGCTGGGCGCCGAACAAATCGCCACCCCCCCAAGCTGCAGGCCAGCCCTTAATTTCCACCACCCCCGCTGGGGATGCCAGAAAGGAATTGCTCACCGCTGCGGCCCTGGGCCGTGTGAACTGTCCCCTGCCATCCTCGGTGCCCGCGGGGAAGACCGGGGCCTCGTCGCTGCCATCGCAGCCCCCGCGACGCGGCCCTCCACAAGGAGAGAGCCGCCGGAATTGAAGGAAGGCCTCGCGGGGCCTGGAAGCCGCGTACTGGGGTCACGTGACTGGGGCGGACTGTCAAACACCGCCCCGCCGACTTCTGAGGAGGAAGAGGCCGCGCCCCCGCAGGTCACGCTGCCCACGGCGGCTGCGGGTGCGCTCCAATCCCCGCTTCTGAGGAGGCCCTCGCCCCGGACGTCGCCGGGAGGCCTAGTCGGCTGGCGGGCGGGCTCCCCGGAGAGCGAGCCCCTGCCTGGTCGGGGAAACCATCACCAGGGCCTTCGGAAGGCCAAAGCACAAGGTAACCCCCCGGGGAGGAGGGCGGGAGGCCCGAAAGAGGCCCGGAGCTAGCCCCTCCCCCGGGGTGATCCATCGTGGGTCTGCTGGGTCCCCTACGGCCCGGAACGGGCCCCCCACATCGGTCGACGGCCGCAGATGCTCTTGCCCGGTGGAGGGGCTAACAGTAAGCCATCACCAGAAGTAGGTTTGGGGGAGAAGGGGGGGGGCTGAGTATCGCCGGAGCTCACAGACTGCCACCTCCCGCCGTGACTCTTGAACCTCGGATCTCCGACCCTGATTACTATCCTAGTTCAGGACTCTGGCCTAAGGAGGTGCTTAGCGCGTGGACCTCGTTGCCCTAATTAGCGCTGTGAAAATTTGCTATGCCTAGCGCCTCAAGGAATTAAATGGTTAGCGCTTTCGACTGGTGCTATGCTCTGATGTAACGCGGTGATGACCTGGCATGGCTATAGTGCCCTGAGTCCATGCCCAGTTTAGCGCTGTAGTGGATTGCAAGGTTCCATGCTCAAATGTAAAAGAGATGGTTAGCGCTGTAGTGAATTGCAAGGTTCAATGCTCAAATGTAAAAGTGATGTTTAGCGTTTCAGTGACAGTCAATGTTTCACGCTCTAAGGAATTACTCAGTTTAGCGCGTTAATGAATTGCTATGTGCCGCGCTCTGCTTGAAATGCCATGTTTTGGAGCACTATTGATTTGCCATGTGTAGCGCTATGCTTAAGTGCCATGTTTTGAAGCGCTATTGATTTGCTATGTGCCGCGCTTGGCGTAAACACTGTGTTTGACGCTCCCCAGGATCACCAGGTGTCGCGCTTTGATTCAATGCCAGATTTTGATGTATTAATGAACTGCCAATCTATTCCTAATGAAATGCTTTTGATCCTAATGTTGATCTAGATAAAACTGATTGGTTTTATTCAACGTACTGTGTGGTGTCAATTATTGCGTGCGTTTCAGTAAAATACTTCTATTTACTTGTAGAACCTTTACCACGCATATGCTTTTACTATTCATGCTTTTACACCTGGAAAGGGGTTTTACGCATAAAATGAGGCACATCTAAAGACAGCTTTCAGAATAAAGCGTGGGGTTTTATTTGTGCAACACAGAAGGGCTTTCCCAGATGTCAGATGAAACACTATGCAAATGTATATATGTATGTGTCTATATATATATATATGTGTGTGTGTGTGTGTGTGTGTGCAAGCAACAATAACACACCTACAAGTAAGCAAGTGCAACTGTTAAATGCATGGAATAAAATACATGCAATAAAATACAAGCAGATAATAATGATGATAATTCTTGACATCCACTGCAAGAAATAAACACTGTTAGATGCAAATAATCAGACACATTGAATAAACTCAGTCAAAGGAAAGCATGAAAGATATATACACAGAATACATCAGAAGGTTATAACCACTGGAGACTTGAATGTGCGCACAGACACATTCACACATGACAATGCCAATACACATAGAAAATACATCACTGGCTGCAATAATTTAATCTTAGCCCACTCCAGACTGGGAGATTCCCAGCCGCGAACTGCTACACTGAATTTGACGCGTCTGTCCTTCATTCAGGTCCAAGATCCCGCTTTCCAAGACAACATACCTCAGTTTTATAATCTTAATGCACTAGAAAATTCCGAGAGGACCTCCTCTGTGCTAAGGAAACTTGCTGGAATTGGCTACACTCCCACAAGCATTCCAAAGGCAAAGGAGTTATCTCATATTCTGCTGTGCTCCCACATTTTCCAGCCCCTTATCTTAGTGAAGCTTGACAAAGTACAAAACATCTCTAGAAGTACAGAAAACCATCTTTGAAAAAATGTATTGGTATTTTGGATGACAAAAACAGTTGGACACATGTTAGCATTGATCAATGGTATGGACGGTTGATACAGCAAGGCATACATCAGTGCACCATTAGATACATCATAGTGGGCGGTTGTCATACCGACTACATTCCATGGGCCAGTGGTATATAGTTCATCTCATGACCAGTCCTTTATCTTGGGTCGCATCAGCCACTAATTTCTGATAATGATTCTACGAGTGGGGGTTCACATATATTTCTGCGGTAGGTATTCCAACTGCCCCAGATCCAAGACCATTTTTTAGGACAGCCCCTATGTATATAAACTGATTTCTCTGCGATCATGGCCCCATCCATATCTCTGCACCACTGGCGTAGGGTAGGTGTTTAATGGCATCCCCAGCTCTGCACTATATTAGGTTTTGCTACTGTCATGCCCATTGTCACCCAGTACTGTGCTGTGTGGTTGAGGTCTGTGGGTTCCCATACATTAAGAAGGCATCTCTTCAGTTCAGGGAGAATTGTGACCTTCGTGACCTGCGAAATTGTGCCCATCACTGCATTCCAGTAACCCGCAATCCTGGGGCACAGCCAGATGGTGTGAAAGAATGAACCTGGTGTGCCACATTGTCTGGGGCATAGTGGAGTGGGTGTCCTATGAATTTTGTGTAGAAGTGTTCTAGTTTAGTAAGTGCGGTGTAGGATTTTCAATTGCACCAGCTTGAGCCTGGACTGTATTGCGGCCTCCCTAGGGGACGCCAGTGCCTCTTGCCAGTCTGCATTATCCAATTCACCAACATCTCGTTCCCATTTGGCTTTGAGGGCTGTAGTGGGATCTGGGTGGTTGTTTATTAATTTCCGATACGTCTGTGAAATGGCCTTCTTTGTGAGTTGGTCTGTGAGGAGTCTACCTTCCAATGGGGAAGATTCCGTCAGTCTTGTACCGTGGGGGATTAGTGTCGTGAGTGCATGTCTGATCTGGGTATACCGGAATATTTCGATGGGAGCCAGATCGTATGTGATCCGTAAGTGGGCAAACTGGACCATCTCCCCTTTTTTTCCCGAAGATCTCCTACCCTGGAGATAGTTATCAGGTCCCACTGCCTAAAACCTTTTGTGTTATGCAGTGTACCAAGTTTTTTGGAGTCCCAGAGTGGCATGGCCTGCGTTGTTACTCACTCCCACCCCATCGCTCGTTGCGACTCAAACCATATTTTGTCAGTGTGTTCCATTGGACCGGTAAGGGTACCTTTCCAAGCCTTGTTATAGGGTGCCCCCATGATCCCTGCCGTTCCCAGGAGATGCCTATCCATGTGGTAAGCAGGGTCATCCTGTGATATGTGAAGCCACTGGTTAATAACAAAAAGCTGTGAGGCCCAATACTATAATTTGATATCAGGGAGGGCAATGCCGCCGTCATACCAGCTTCTCGTGAGTTTATGGAGGGCTATGCGCGGCGCCCTGCCATCCCATATTAGAGTGGTCACTTCTGCGTTTATTTCCCTAAAATATTTGGGGTGGACCGGGAATGGTATATTTTGTAGGAATCTGGGAAGCGCCATCATTTTATAGAGGGCTGCTCTTCCTAGTAATGTTAACAGGAGTGAACGCCAGTGTTGAACATCACGGCGGAATCGCCTCATGGGCTCGGTGAGGTTTTTAGCAATGAATCGGGTCTTATCGTGTGTGATATATATCCCTAGATATTTAAATCCCTCCTCAGCTATTTGTACATCTCATCCCTGTGGAAGTCTTGGCCGGGAGCCGTGCAGTATGTAAAGAAGCGATTTTGCCCAATTAATGGTATAGCCCGACACCCGCCCATTTGAGTCACAGATATCCAGTAGGCAATTGATGGAACGTGCTGGAGATGCGAGATATAACAGTATATCGTCCTCATAAAGTGAAATGCGGTCCTCCCAGTCCACGGTCCATTTTAATCCACGTATGACCGGGTCCTGACGCACCCACGCTGCGAGCGGCTCCAGCACAAGAGTGAAGAGTAGTGGTGACGTGGGACAGCCTTGTCTCGTCCCTCTACCCAACATGAAATCTGTTTATATGTGTCCGTTCACGACCACCTCAGCCAGTGGCTACGTATAGAGTAGTTGGATCCAAGAACAGAATTTTGGACCAAATCCCAAGTGTCTAAGGACCGCGAACAAGAAGGACCACTCGACAAGGTCGAACGTCATTCGTGCGTCCAGTGATAGGATAACTGCATCTTCTTCTATGATAGATTTGCGAGCTATGACTTCATTTATGCGCCGCAGGATAAGTGCCGTACTATGATTCGGCATAAAGCCTGATTGATCCGGGTGGATCACCTTGACTAGGTGTGGCTGAAGTCGCATAGCAAGTGCCTTTGCCAGTATTTTTGCCTCTGCATTAATTAGGGAAATCAGTCTATAGGACGCACACTTGTGCGGTGGCATGCCGGGCTTGTAAATTGCCACTATTGTGGCCAGGCGCTGTTCCTGTGGTAGGATTCCTCGTTCCAGACTGTCTGTATACATATTAAGTAAATGTGGTAGGACATGCGGTGCTGCCCTTTTCTAGAATTCTACTGGAATTCCATTGGGTCCTAATGCTTTCCCTGTGTGTAGTGCCCCTATTGCTAGCTCAAGGTCTTCTGTAGTTAGGTCCTTGTCTAGGGTTTCGGCCACCTTAGCAGACAGAGTGGGCATTCTTATGTCTTTGAGGAATTCTAGATTTTCTTCCACTGTGGTGGTTGCTGTTGGGGTGTATACCTTCTTAAGGTGTAACGCTAATGCTTCTGTTACATGTTGGGGTTCTGCCGTTAAACTGCTCTCTTCTCGCCTAAGCTGCGCAACACATTTACTAGCTCATTCTTTCTTATCCCGCCATGCCAGGAGTTTCCCCGCCTTATCTCCTTGTTCGTAAATGGTGTGCTGAGTTTTCGCGTGCTTAGTTTTTGCCTCTTCCCATGTATAGACCCTGTACTCTTGTTGTGCTAGGTGTAACCTGTGTGTTGTGTCTTCAACTGAGTGTACAGCGTGAGACATTTCTGCCCGGGACATGTTCTGCTCTAAACTGTCAATGTGCTGTTGCTGTGTACGTTTATGTCCCGTTATCAAAGAAATTGCTTGCCCCCTGAGAACCGTCTTGTACAGAAAACAATCTTGATCGTGGATAACCTAAGCAACATGAGTGATCTGGGGGCCTGCCTGTGTGCGCAAAGCTCAAGCTAGACAGAGTCAGAATTCAAGATGGCATGAGGGCATATCAAAGTCAATAGTAAAAACCCATAAAAACTTCCCAATGTACAACATAATGCACATTTGTGCACCACTGCTTATCCTATAGCATCACACACTTAATTTCCCAATGTACAACATAATGCACATTTTAGAACCACTGCATATAACACTACACTCCGAGACAGAGAAGTACATTCCAAACCTTTCTCTCTCTCATGCTTTCAAACGCACATCCCCCTCGTTCCGTTCCTGGCAAAGCTGTAAAAAGCAAACACGCCCACTCTGAAGCTTTAAGGAGACACGAAATGCAAGCACTAGGCAGAGTGCACATGCAGAAAAAAAAATGTCGTACATTCAAGCGAGAATAAATCTAAACACCTCAAATCAATAAAAACAATAGTAGTCAAAGGTCATCATGTGGTCCCAATACATGGGAGTGCCTCTGGCACTACAGCCATACATCAAGATAAAGGATACTTTTTGATTCTTTCGGCCTTTTTGCAATTGCTAGATCAGCACACTCAGTTTAAGTCACCATGTGTTAAGAGCTTTTTTAAAGGTTTTGCAATGTTTGTTTCCTTCCTCTCCCTTTGTCATACCACAGTAGAACGTTAATATGGCCCTCACATTTGTGTTGTGCACTCCATTTGAGCTTCTTCAGAACTTAGCCTTGCAGCTCCTCACTCAAAAGATTGGCGTGAGTCAGCTTCAAGCTCTTTTAGTCAACCTGCTGTACACCACCATTTTCCCAGACAAACTGGATTGTAGAAATGATCATCTTTCTTGCAAAAGTTGTGATACTGATCCGCATCAGTTGAACATCAGCCTGTTGGCATTCTGTGCTCTGCCTCAGCCTTCTAAGGAGGAGGAGAGACTCCATCGCTCGGACCCCAAGAAAGGGCTAAGCTTGTACATCGATCGTACCAAGGAACGCCGGGTGGACAATCAACTCTTCGTTGGGTTCTCTGGAGTGAAAAAGGTAAGGCTGTGCAGAAGAGAACCATTTCTTGCTGGTTCATGCTATGCATTAAGATATGTTATGCCTTTGCTAAAAATCATCCTCTGGAAGACCTGTGTGCTTGCTTTACCGGGGCCAGTCCTGCTTCCACTGTGTTGAAATGCAACATCCCTGTCTTGGAAATTTGCCAGGTGGCTACGTGGCTGTCCCTCCACACATTCATGAAACACTATTGTCTGGACAGTCCGGTCTGCCGAGAGAGGCCCCTTCGGTCCTGCATGAGTTCTGGTTTGAGTCCAGCCATAGACCCACCTCCAAATAGGTACTGCTTTGGTATCCATTCCAAATTGTCTGAGGTTTGGGCAGGGTTCGTAAAAGAGATCTACAGCTAGAAGTATCTATCGAAAGAACACCTTACCTTCAGTAACACTCTTTTTGGGTAGAGACTTTATCTAGCTGCAAATTCCTTACATACTCTCCTATCCTCATTAACCCATATTGATACTGCTCTTACAATAGACACCAGCAATTCAGGTAGTTTGCCATTACACCCTAAAAACAAAGAACACTGCCAAACCAAAGATGGGCACGTATTGCAGCATCATTACCTATCAAGGGTATTACTCACTGAATGGTGTCTCAACCATCACCTCAAATAGATCGTTCGAAATAGTATCAAATTCAAACAATCACGAAACAAAGACTTTGAGTCAACTAGTCAGCTAAAAGTATGTTCCTGCAACATTGCAGGTTGGCCACAAATTTACTGCTACAAAGACGCAATAATATTTATTTAAATTTTCAATATTATATGCATCCAAGAAAACTGGAAACCTCATACACTAAACCTTCTAGGTTTTTGAAAGGTTTGATAATCCTGCAGTAAGAGTACTGTTGAAAGACCATCAAAGGCTTGGCTGTCCTAGTAGCAACAAGGCACCATCTAAAACCAGAGAAAATTGATACTTTATTTCTGTGGATGCTATTGGGTAAAAGAAAATGCCTGAAAAAATTATTTCTTTACAATCTTTAATAACAGTAAATTTATATAAGCAATCGGGAGGTGGAAATGAGACAAAAAAAATACTGAACCATATTGCCGGCATACATTTAAACAACTTAATATTAAACTGTGATTTCAACCTCATTCTAATGTTAGTAGACCCTGAAGAAGATTAACACTATGAACAAAATCTACTATGGAATATCCAGGAGCAAGAAATGTTGCCTCAAGGGAGAGATGCATTGGGCAAATTGAAGCTTAAATCATTCTATCCCATGAATCTAAGAGTATTTAATGGTTGCTTTGATGAGGACATCCCAATGTCAGTTACGCACATTGGAAATACAAGAATGTCAACAATACACCCAATGTGTTTGGGATGTAAAATGCTCATATAAAGAACAGCAGAGGCTAGATCTTTACAGTCCATGCCAATCCAGGAACCTTGAGGATTTTTGGAGACATGTTAACAAAACATCAGATGCAATTCCCATGAATAATAATGCCAACGTTACAGCTCGGATTGTATTTGTAAAATCATTGTACTTGCAAAGTGGCCAACGTGAAGAACTGGCATCAATTTCTAATAACTTTCAAAGTTCCTTTTGGACTTAAATTTATTACAGGAGCTCCATCTTCCTGGAATGATGACTTTAGTTAAAAACCAATTTAACTACTTACAACCAAATAGACCCCCACAGATCAGATTATACAAATAATCAAAAGAAGCAAGAAAGATGCAGTACTGGAGCCAACTGGGATGTCGGCAGTTGTCTTCAAGTCAAACCCAATGTATTGGCTAGAAACATTTAAAAAATCTCTATTAGAAATGCTCTAATACTGCTACTGTTCCGTGCCCCTGGTAAGGGTCACATCCACATCTACTTTATAAGAAAGCAATAAAAAAAGATCTTGCCAAATATAGATTAATTGTACTTTTGGATATAGATTCTAAATACTTTGCATCCTTGCTGCAAGATGACTTGAAAAATTGCGTAGAAGAGAAGACCCTACTTACCTGGTGCCCTGGTTCTAGATGGGTTTTCGATTAGACTACAACGGTATAGACGATATCATGGTGAACAGTGCCCTTGCATTTAAAACAATATTCAGTTTTATCAAATAACATGCCTGCTTTGTTGAATAAAAAAAACCTTTGATTCTATCTATAGAAACCTTCTAGGGACAAAGCTCACCAAAAGATGAAGCCCAGATAAATTGCTAAAGACATCACGATTCTTCACTTAAAGACAACAGGTGCGTGGGCTCCTAATCTGCAATCATCCTACTGCATAAACTTCTACCACATCAAAGATATCTTAATTTATTAGGAGAAGGCACCTCACCCACAAATACTACTAGCATGCTTCATCAAAGCTATGTTCTCCTTATCCGAATAGACCACTTGGATGGGCTCAAACACCTGTTGGAAGCTCGTGATAAAGATTCATCTGGATAAAAGCAGTGATCCAGTTATTAATATACAAGACCAATGTTGACATATTATACTATTCTGTGGTCCTTTCAAAAATTGGTATACAGCAAAGTGATCTGGTTGCTTAACATTTTGAATTCATGTATTATTTATAATATTCTAAGAGATTGAAGATGAACCAGTACTGGTGTTCTAGCCACACTCCATAATGGTAGGTCAATCAATTTGTACTATATTGGATCCATGATACCTCATCGTTTAGCCCCTGTTTGTAAGTCTTGAGTCGATTTATCCAGTCTTCATAAAACTGCAGTTTTTGGCATATATTATTTGTATTAGTATAATTTCTCTGACTGCCCATCTGAACTCCTTTTCGGAATGACCCGAGTCAATGAAATGTCTAGTTAGTTTGGTGCTGTATTTCGTAAACCTGATTTATTAAGGGGTATTTGCTGCATATTTCCTTTCCTCATAAATGACTATGGCCGGATAGTCTGTCATGTAGCTTGACTGCCAATTTATCAGCGTGTTTTTTGTACTTGCTCTTCGCTGTAAAATTTCTTTGCAGTCTCAAGAGGGGCCTAATTTGAGGTTTTCCATGAGAGATCTGAATTATTCTCTACTCATAGGGATTGTAAAGTTGAGAAACCCATTTCTACTGTTTAATCAAGCACTAAAATCTTATTAGCAGTTCTTTCTCAACTTTTCTGCCAATGTGAGTAGAGACAAACTACCTTTTCTAGACCTTAAAATCAGCACCTACAGGAACTTCCTGAAGTGCGAAGTATTCTATTAGTCAAACGATCGCAACCACTTTGATCATTTCTATCCTAGGTTCTATACTCGTTTAACTGGATTCAGGTCGAATTTGGAGATAGTATTGCATGGACTAAAAAATCTTCACAAAGGCCTTAAACAAGAAGGCATTATAGCTCCGCTTCTTTTTCATCTCTATGGGGCCACTATCGAAGAAGATGGGCAGCCAGTTTAATTCAGTTTACCAATGTTAACTTTCCTATTAGATTGTATTGAAATCTGCTTGCTGCACACATTAAGCAAGTTCAGTTCTGCTGCTTAAAAAAAAACTTGAGATTAATTAAGAAAATGCCAAATTTGTAAAATTCAGCACAAAAAATACAAATCTAACCAGGTATAACTGGGAATATAGCCAGGCAAATCAGTAATAGGGTCCATATACCTGGAAGTCACTCTCCATCAATGGGTCCATCATAAAGCCCGTTTACAAGCAATGGAAAACAACATTTCTTCATTAAGATTCGCTCTCTTAAAATTATCCAAGATCTTAGATAGCCCAACATTGACACCATTCCTTAAAGTTATGAAAGGCAAATACTTAGCATCATTAAAATATGGATTGGACACTTTTGGCTTAATCTGGAACAAAGCAAGCTATTAAGAAACATTTTCAGTCTCCTTTAATCATCAATTCAAGGGCAAATTAGTTTAGTATCTAGCGTGATCACACATCAAATAGGAACAAATGGTGCTCTAGTAAGAAACTGGTGCAAAATTAAGCGAGCCAAGCAAATCTTTCGAAAACAACCCCTGTAGCAAATTTGAAGACTGTAACTATTGAGGAAACTCCCCTTGGCATACCACAATTACCGTATTCTTGCAAAGTTACGAATGGAACAACCATGGGGCCTTGAACTATCTTATGACAACATTAAATGGCTCTTAAGGAAATACATTACCAAGAAGTCCTAAGACCGAGACCTCCAAAAATTAGAAAATCGCCTTCATTCTGAATTGACTTGGGCCAACTATGCAGCAAATCAATTTCATACATACCATAATGGAGCCATATAATGGGATAGGCTCAAACACCTTCAATTCTGTTTTGAGCGATTTGATATAGGAAAAGTGAAACGACTACGAAAGTTGAAAAGAGAAAAGCTGGCTTGCCGTGTCAGAGCTTAGCACACATTATAGGCTGTCACCCTAGATTTCTATCAAAATCTAAAATTCTTCTCTTACCATTTTTTAAGAAAATAGGTATATGATCCTGCAAGAAACTGTCTTGTTCTACTTTAGTAGCTCAGAAGGCGTCTTTACAAATAACTGCGAAACATATGGATATTGCACAAAACATTTTCAACTCTCAACAACTGAACATCAAATTATCCATCTAAATGATGCATGAACTTTAATTGCATGATTTCTTTTAGAACACATTTTATTAATTTTGAGATAGGTTTCATATTGAAAAAGATACAGAATAACCATATAACTGGTGCATTCCCCCCTCCCCCATGCCACCACCGAGATTCCCCCCGTCGCCACCTTTACCAAGGATTTTGTGGGGGGAGTCTCTCCAGAATAGGTCTCCTACAATTACCCACGTATGTGCGGATTTTCATGTCAAGTGTTGCCTCCTGTGGAGTCATGGCAGTTCTCCGATAGTCTGCCCTTCTCTTCCAGACTTTTATACACTTCTGGGGGCAGTCTCTGGCTTTTTACATCGATTTATCCTTGCTCATGCACCAGTCAAAGCTGTTTCTCCATGGAGGGAGGGTCTATCACTACACCAGTGAGCTATCTCTCTTTTAGCCACAGTCCGGCCCAGCCACTGCACCATCAAGGTGTACAGGTCTTGGTCAAAGTCTGTGTTAATATGTAGAAGGATTGACTTTGGATCCCGGGGTGTAGACCTCCCCAGTACCCATCCCAGGCAGAACAGGGTATGCCTCCCGTACTACACTGACATGTTACACTTCCAGATGATGCAACGATTATCGAAGGCAGGAGGTGGTGGTGGCTACCCCCATTTTCCATAGTTTGTGCCTTAAGAGGTATGTCCTATAAAAGTATTTTAGCCATATAAGACGAAAGCGCATCACAATTGCGAATTGTCTTGGGGAAGCTTTGGCTTCATACATTCGTCGTCAGTGTGGGTTCCTAAGTCGCTCAACCAAGTGGATCGGAGTGCAGGTAAATAATTTGGTATATGGTGTACTAGTGAGCAATATATTTGTGTCAGTTTGTGGTCCCTCAAAACAGCTTTGCCTCCTGAGGATTGTATTCGGGGAGGTCCTCTAATTCCGAGAAGTAAGGGCATGTCCTAATAGAAACTATTGGTAAAACTGGCTCTGGTGTAGGTCTGGTGTAGGTCCTACTCACTCTGTAATGTCTGGTATTACTTAAGCATTGTGTCAATCAGTAAATCCCCTAGGGTGGAGGTATCTATTGTGTCCCATTTTTGGAATCCCTTCAGCGCCCCCACCTGTGGCTTAACAGACCCCACCCACAGCGATGTCTGCTCTGTGAGCTCCCCATTCCCTGCACCCCACATGTCTTAGGTGGTATTTCATGTTTGAATCACTATTTTCATCGCCAGAGGAAGCGCCAGTCGTGTCTTTCCTTTATAGAGTATTAGATGTTTATTGAGGTCCCCAGTAGTGCCCATTTCTCAAACACGTATGCTGAGTCCCCCTAGGTGTCTCCACCATTAGTTAAAGATCAGTAGATGGGAGGGCTTGTAGTAGGATTCAATATTCGCTGCTACAATGCTGCCATAGTTGGTAGAATTAAATAATTTTTTTAGGGTTATGTGGGGTAAGTCATGGCTCCAAGAAAGGCTGCGAAGCATAGAGTGTATTTTGTAGAATAAGGAATGGGGCAAGTCATATGGGTAGTTCTGCAGCTGATACAGGAAGCGGGTTAGTGACACCATTTTAAAAATGGCGGATCTACCCAGTAGGAAGAGGGGGAGCGCAGACCATGTTCTAATATCCACTTTTAATGCATCAATCAGTCATCAAGTGTTGCTTACCTATGCCGTGTTGACATTCGGGGTGGCGTATACGCCCAGATATTTAAAGTCTTGTGTGACAGTTAGGTCAGCAGCCCACCCTAGGTCATGAGGGTGAGAGGGGATTGGGAACACTCAGGACTTTGCTTAATTAAATCAACAGACCTGATGTGCTCCAAAGAGTCTTAGACTCTGTTATGTCCTTGGACCAGAGATATTGTGTTCCATCAGGAAAATCAAAACATTTTCTGTGTAGAGGGCTACCCTGTCCAAGACCCTGGGCCACAATCAAACTCTCTCACATGTACGTTGATGCAGAGTCACTATGCCAAGTGTAATATGGTGATGGCGAAGAGGAAAATGGCTTTGGCAAAAAGGAGAGGCAACCGTCAGATGGCAAATGGTTCGGATGTTGCAGAACATGCGGACATGGGCAGTCTGATGGAGACTTCTAGCCGCAGATTTCTTACCTTGGAATTGACCCAAGGATCACACTGAATCTGGAAAAAACTTCGGGAACAGTACCCCTGTTCGACTGTAGGTGGCATCGATCAGCTCTGCATGCTGTCGTCCATGCTGGATGTGACATGCGCAGTACCTTTATAGGCAACACCCCAGCACGCTGATGTTGGTTCTTTTCTTTCCATGCCAGTCATCGCTGATCTGGTGATAGCTACCCCTTCAGTCATTTTTTAACTCTGCTTTTACAATGTTTTGTCTAAGCTTTTATGAGAGTTCTTCTCCTGGTGTGGCAGGGATGTCTACTAGAAAGAATGACTTCAAGCCCTGCGGTTCCTCTCATCGAGAGATGTCGGCGACAGCCCTGCACCTTGTATGCCTCTTGTGCTTGTAATGCGAGCTCAATGCGAAGACCTGCGACATGCACCACAAGGCCTTGAGGGTGCGCTTTCTCAAGCTTCATGTCACCCGACGAGCAATGCCGCGATTCTCTCGATCCCGCTCGAGAGAGGCTCTGGGATCAATTGCAAAGTTTACAATCCTAGTCACACTCCAAGTTGTTGGGCCACTCGGGTGAGTACCACAAGAAGAAAAAAAGTAAGAAATCTAAGAGGTCATCGACTTAGCCTCGCCCTTCTGCCGGCGAGACGAGGGAGCGTCAACAATCGAGGGCTGGCTCTGCGATTGAGCCAGCGCCTGGGTCGACGCTGTGCTTCCTATAGTTTCAGGGAGCCGGATCGACCTCTGCTCAGCTCCACAGGTTTTATGAGGCTATGTGCTTCATAAGTGAGCTGCCTGCTCCCAAGTCTTTTGGCCCTGCTGGTTCGGGAGATGCCCCTACTGGTTCCAAGCCAGTGGCTCCAGCCCTGGCACCAGTCGGGCCCCTTGGATCCACAGATGGATCTAGACCAACTCTGGTCATACCAACTCTCGACCTACCACAATGCTGATGCTCCCGGCACTTCCCCATTCTGATCCCTGAGTCTGTCATGGAGCTGCAGGGCTTCATCCAGCTCCGACTGGAGCCATGCCATCCAGGTGGAGTCTGTGCTCTACTCCGATGGGGTAGGACTCAGGGAGGATTGGGAGGAGTCACTGGACCCTGTGGAATACCAGCCCTTCATTCCCCAGATGGACTGGTATGAGGAATTGGCGGAGGCCAGTGGGCCTGGACTCTTCTCTAGAAACTGACATGCTTTCTCCCTCAACTGTGACTATAGAGGAGGGAGTGTCCTCTGCAATGGGGGTGAGGGCGGCTGAGGTCCTCGACCTTAGCCTGCCCTTGGTGGTAGTCAAGACAAATGTCTTGACGGAGGTGCTTCAGCTAGGATTGACCCCTTCTCCCTTTCAATTAAGCCCTTACTTACATCCTGCTTGGGACCTGGTCCAAGCCCAGCACAGAAACTGCTGTGAACAGGACGATTGTCCGCTGCCATCGCCTACCTCCAGGGGACCCAAATTTCCTCACCCAACACCCTACCCCAGGGAGCTTGGCGGTTCAAGCCTTCACGTCCCAACGAAATCCTGGTGCATTCCCACGGTTGCTCAGGTGCTGCAAACGGTCCCGAGGAAGCCCGGGCCATGCTCTCCCAGGCTGTTGCTGATGGGAGGGATGCAGTGAAGTTCACCATTTGTTGTAGACTTGACACCACCGACTCGCTATGCAGAGCTTTTTTTTCAACAGTGAGCCTGCAAATCCACGTCTGGTTGAGGTCGACTGCCTTTGTTTGGGGGATGTTAAGTCCTCAGTCAGGGACATGCCCTTTGATGGCTTCTTTCTTCGGAGAAAAGGCAGATTCCGCACTGGAGTGCTTTAAGGCCAGCAGGGCTACGGCCGGGTCCTTGGGCTTTTCTGTGGCGCCTCGTCCCCCTCAATTTGCCTTTTGCTCCTTTTGGTGCCACAGAAAGGGCATGCAACAGCGTCTTTATATGCCCAGCCAGGACAGCTCAAGCTTTCCAGCCTCTGTGTAGCTGAGGATGCAGTTCCTACTGACTCCGTGGGTCGGGTGCCCAGTGGTCAGGTCAGGCACTGACCAGCCGCAGCCTCCAAACCCTCCTAGTCTGCTCACTTATCATGGACACCCAGTCGGTGGCAGGATTCGCCATCACCTGCCCCTCTGATAGTTCATAACATCGGACAGGGGTTTTTTGGCAGATTGTCCGAAGGGGCAACTCTCTTCCCTTTATGACTACCCCTCCCTCCATGCCACCCACTTACAACAGGCTGACCGAGATCCACCTATCTCTTCTCTACCAGGAAGTGATGGCCCTTTTGGCTAAAGGAGCTAGAAAGAGAATGCCCGTACTAGAAGTACGTCGTGGTTGTCGTTCCCACTGCCTTCTGGTGCCTGAGACGGACTGAGGCCTTTGTTCTGTCCTTGACCTACGCTGTCGCAGTTTCTTCCTCGAGAAGGAGAAATTCAATATGCTCACTCTGGCTCACGTCCGGTCTGCCCTGGAGACTGGATTTACTTCCGCATTCACCTCCTGCTTGTTCACAGGTGTGACCTACGGTTCACAGTGGATCAAGAGCATTTTCAGTTCACTGTGCTCCCTTTTGGCCTCACCAGTGCCCCTCTGGTGTTCACCAAGGTGATGGCGGTGTTTGTAGTGCATCTGTAGAGATAAGGGATGCCAGTCTTCCCCTATCTCGGTTAGACTGACTCTGAGGCTGCTGGGCCTCATGGCCTCCTGCATGTGGCACATGCGGTTCTATATTAGGGCTTGAAGTTCCAGAGGGCACAGCATCATGGGAATGGTCCAGATCTCAGAGGGAACAGCAAAGTACCTGCAGTGGTGGCCTACGAACTGCGCTGGGGTCAGCAGCAGACCCCTTTCCCTTCCACAGCCAGGTCTGACAGTTTTGACAGATGTGTCACTCCTGGATAGGGCGGCCATCTGGCAGAGGTGGAGATCAGACGGCTCAGGTTGATGTGGAGTCCGGATTCCGCCAGAGACCAGTCAGTGATCTAATTGGCATTGAAAACCTTTCTATCCTCCATCCAGGTGAAGTGCACGTGTTCACAGACAACACCATCACCATATGCTACTGCAACAAGCAGGGTGGGGTAAGGTCGTGGACCCTTTGCCCCTGTGACTCTGGACATGGCTGGAACAGATGGCATCCCTGGGTTTTCACCATATGGCTAGTTCTCTGAACACCAGAGCGGACGGACAAAGCTGGGGATGCCTAGCGGATCACGAATGGCGGCTCCATCCTGAGGTGGTGCAACGTCTCTTTCAGCCGTGGGGAGAGCCTTGGTTAGCTCTGTTTGCCAATGCAGAGGACGTACAAAGTCTGCAGTTTTGTGTGCTGGAGTTTCTAAGGGCAGCTCTCGCTCAGAGATGCCTTTCATCTCTGGAGGCGCTCAGGACTCCTTTACCCCTTTGTTCCCATACCACTCCTGCCCAGAGTACTCAAGAAGATCAGAACGACCGGGCCCAAGTCATCCTTGCGGCTCCAGATTGGGCACCAGAGTCTGGTATCCCGAGCTGTTGAGCATAGTCATCAGCCCTCCAATCAGGCTGCCCCTTCTGGAGGATCTTCTGTCGCAGCAGCAGAGGAGGGTTCTCCACCCGAACCTGTCAACGCTCTGCTTTCTTGCGTGAAGATTGAGTGGCAACAGTTGATAGCCTTTGACCTTCTGCCCAAAGTCTGTAATGTTATCTTGGCAGCCACGGGTCCCTCTATCACGGCTGTTTACTCCTGCAGTTTGGCTAAATTAGTGTCATTGTTTTCAGAATGACACATTGATCTCCTTTCTGCCCGCCTTTCTCAGGGGCTTCTGTTTGTTCTTTCCCTTGCCCAGCAGGGCTCTACTCTGGGCACTGTTAAGGGATATCTATCTGCAATTTCTGCTTTTCTTTGGTTGCCTGACCAAACTTCCCTTTTCCAATCCCCAATTGTATATAGGTTTTTCACATATGTTCCCTCCCACTCCTTTCTTTATACCCCAGTGGGATCTCAATCTCGCCCTTGCCTTACTTGTGTGTGCTCCCTTTGAGCCGCTGCACAATTGCCCACTCAGGCTTCTTACCATCAAGACGGCCTTTCTCCTGGCGATAACTTCTGCCCGGGCCTTGTCACCCAAGCCTACTTATATGAACATCTACCTAGACAAAACTGGTGCTTCATAGAAGGGCTTCCGTTCTTCCAAAAGTGGTCACTCCAATTCATGTAGGCCAAACCATCACTTTGCCTACTTTTTACGCTCTGCCTCATCTCTCCAAAGAAAAGGAGTGACCACTATCTGGATCCAAAAAGAGCATTGCAGTTCTACCTTGACTTCACATTTTAGTTCGGAGTGGATGACCAACTCTTTGTGGGGTATGTAGGAGCGAAGATGGGTTAGGCTATGCAGAAGCGGACCATCTCCAGATGGACCATGCTCTGCATTATGTTCTGCGTATTGTCTAAGAAGCAATCCCCCTGAGGGTGTGCATACTCATTCCACAAGAGTTATTGCTGCAATAACTACATTAGCTCACGGAGTTTCGGTCCCAGATATCTGCCAGGCAGCAAAGTGGCCTCTTTGTACACGTTCACCAAACATTAGTGTCTGGACAGTCAGGTCTGTAGAGATGGCCACTCTTCCTGTTCGGTCCTACAGGACGTCCTTGTGTGAATTTGGTCTGCAGACCCACCTCTGGGGGAAGTATTGCTCTGGTATCTATTCTAATTTAAGGAATCTACGGCTAGAAGTCTATCCGATGAACAAGTTACTTACCTTCGGTAACACCTTATCTGGTAGAGACTCTCTGACCGCAGATTCCTTACTGACCCACCCATCCCCCTGCTTTGCAAATGGATTTCTAGGGATTAGGCTTTACCCTTTCAGGTTTTCCACACCAGTGGTCAATGTATTTCATGGCTCTGCGCTTCTGGTGTGGAAAGTCAGCACGCCTGGGTGGCGCCTAGATAGGTATGCGATTGTCACTTCTGGCGCGGATGACGGCTACAATGCCACGCAGAGCCGAATGATGCCTCCTGCCGTTACAGGGTTACTGCTCATGAAAGATATCCATACCCAGTCTGACGTCTGGGGATAATTCCAAGGTAAGGAATCTGAAGCCAAATAGAGTCTCTACTAGATGAGGCATTACGGAAGGCAAGTAATTTGTTCATTCAGCTGTAGGCAAGTGAGATCAAATCTGAATTGTGCATTTCAAACATGGAATAAATAAGCTTCAATTCCTCTTTATAAAACCAGGACAGAGTATTCCATTACTACTGGGCTAATCAACACATTCTCCATTTGTTTTGCCTCATGATAGTCATGAAACATGTTATTTACTCCTCACTTTACTGACCCATCAATGCATTGAGGGTGCTCAAACAGCTCAGGGGCCCACAGGTCAGCAAATGCCTGTTTTACATACTTGAACCAAGGTATAGCTAACCTATTGTCCAGTGCTAAGCAATCCTTAACTGCATTTGAAACGCCTGTTTTCTATTCAGCCCAAATTTAGACTCACTGCAAAATCAGACACCTTTATATAAAATCACTAATATAAAGATTACCAGTCTCAATATGACAAATACAATTTGGGCTAGATTTCACTGTTGTCTAGCAGCGAAATGTGGCAGTAGCAGGGGGGAGCTTCCTATCTCCTTTTTTAAATATAGGAACGGTGGTTGCTTCTGACCAGGTGGATGGGAACGCTCCAATAGTGGCAGCCCAGAGCCCACGAAGAAATATTGCTTTTAAAAACGTCTATCTGAAAGAAACACGTTAGTTAGATTCCTCACCTTAGAATATCCCCAGGCGTCAGACTGGATCCGGAAGATTTTTCGTAAGCAATACCCCTTGCGCGTCGCTAGGCGTCGTCTGCGGCTCCGCGTCCGTCGTCGGCGTCGTGCGCCGGAATGACGTCGTCGGAGTACTAAGACGCCGCCCTCACGCGCTGACGTCAGTTCTTCTTTTTTCCGCGCCAGTAAGCGCAGATCCGGGAGAGCTACCCCTTTTAGTCTTTTTTGACTAAGTTTTTTGATCCTTTTTGATCTTGTCTCGACTCCGGTGCCGGTAGGATGCCTGGTTTTAAAGCCTGTGCTGACTGCAACCGCTTGATGTCGGTTACGGATCATCACCGCCGGTGCCTTTACTGTTTGGGCCTCGACCACGACGCGGAGTCGTGTTCGGACTGCAAGGCCCTGACCTCGAAGGCTAGACGGGAGCGGTCCCGTAAGCTTCTCGCGCTTCGCCACTCGGCTCCGCGCCCCTCTCGATCCCGGTCCAGGAGGGGGTCCAAGGATCAGTCGCGGAGCCGCAGCCGACGTCATCATCGATCGTCTGGCGCCAAGTCTTCGGGTAAGTCGAAGCACTCCAAGAAGTCCAAGAGGCGACACCGCTCTTCGGACTCCCCTCGCCGGTCGCGCGACTCGGCCGAGGGTCAGGGTGGTTCCACCCCCGCGGCTCCAGCGGTGCCGCAGGCGCCGCGCAAGTCCCCATACCCGCCGGTCCCTGGGACTGACGCGACGCCGGCGGAAGTCAGTGCCTTCCTCTCGGCCATGAGGAACCTGGCTCCGCCGTCGACGCCCGCTGGCGCGCCTTCGGGCCCCGCGGACCCGACTGGGCAACCTTGCATGCCGGCGGCTCCGGCCCCGTCGCCGGCTCTGGCCTCGACGCCACAAGTGCCCGAGGGACCCGTCCCCGAGTCCCCGCCGATGCCGGTCGGCCTCGTCACACCTCCTCCGCCGGCGTCGACACCGGATCCACCTCCGACGCCGGCTCCGCTCGGCGTCGTGCCCCAGTTCAGCCCCGCTCCGGACCCGGCGCCGTTACGGCGTCGATGGACGCCGCGTACGGCGCCGTTGGAGACACATTATGTCTATCGTCCGGCTCCGATCCTTCCTCCTGTTTACCAGGAATCGGATGGCGGGGGCGAATGGGAGGGGTCCGAGGACCCTATGGCCGTTCAGGCTCAGCTGTCACAGGACTGGGCAGATGAACTGGGGGAGGCCAGTGGTCTGGATACCTCACCAGACACTGGATTCATCTCTCCTCCGACTGTGGCTGCGGAGGAGGGTGCAGCTTTCTCTGTGGTGCTGCGCAAGGCGGCCGCAGCCCTTGGGCTCGAGCTGCCTGCCGTGGCTGTGAGAACTAACGTTCTCACTGAGGTGCTTCAGTCTGCAGCAAGCTCCACTGAGCCTCTGCTGCAATTCAATGAGGCCCTCATTGACGTTCTGCAGGGCACCTGGTTCAAGCCCTCCACAGTTCCTCCTGTGGACAGGAACGTCGCCAGGCGCCACCGCCCTGCTCCGGGCGACCCCAGTTTTCTGTCCCAACACCCTACCCCCGAGAGCCTGGTTATCCAGGCTTCTACCTCTCAATCCTCCTTCCCGACCGCTCCGCCGGACCTGGATTCCAAGAGACTGGAACAGTTTGGCAAAAAGCTGTTCTCCTCCCTTAGCTTGGGCCTGCGGTCCTTGAACACCGCCTGTCTTTTGGACCGTTATTCCCACTCTCTGTGGGATACGGTGGAGGACGTGCTGCCCCTGTGTCCGGAGGAGGTCCAGACACGACTTACCCAGGCTCTGGCCGATGGGAGGGATTCAGCGCGACATGCTATCAGATGTGGGCTTGACACTACGGACTCGCTGGGTAGGGCGATTTCTACCACGGTGGCGCTTAGACGTCACGCCTGGCTGCGGTCCACGTCCTTTTCGGGAGATGTCCAGAGCACTCTCATGGACATGCCCTTTGATGGCACTCGCCTTTTTGGTGAGAAAGCGGACAGTGCGCTGAATCGCTTTAAGGACTCCCGGGCTACGGCCAAGTCCTTGGTCCTCTCGGCCCCGCGGTCGCAAACTTCCGCCTTTCGCCCCTTTCGTGGCCAAGGAATGGGTGCCTCCTCACGTCCTCCTAGCCACCAGCCGCAGAACCAACCTGCGCGCGGTCGCGGACGTGGTTTCCGCCGAGGCGGTTCTGGAGGACGACTCGGTCAGCCCACATCCACCCCAGCAGCATCCGCCTCAAAGCCTTCCTAGTCCGAGCTTTCAGGCCCATTCCACGCCAGTGGGCGGCAGAGTTCGCCATCACCTGCTCCACTGGCGGTCCATCACATCGGACAGGTGGGTGCTGCAAATCGTCCGAAGGGGCTACTCCCTCCCCTTCGAGACGACCCCTCCAGCCATGCCACCGCAGCACCACCGTATCTCGGGGGATCATTTGAATCTTCTCCACGAGGAAGTTTCGGCCCTCTTGGCCAAGGGGGCCGTCGAGCGCGTTCCGAGCCCAGAAGTAGGTCGTGGTTGTTATTCCCACTACTTTCTGGTTCCCAAGAAGGGCAAAGGGGGCCTACGCCCTATCTTGGACCTCCGGAACGTCAATGCCTTCCTCTGGAAGGAAAGGTTCAAGATGTTAACTTTGGCTCAGGTTCTAGCTACCCTAGACCCGGGAGACTGGATGGTAGCGTTGGACTTGCAGGACGCATATTTCCACATCCCCGTCCTGCCGGCCCATCGGCGTTACCTGCGGTTCACGGTGGGTCAGGAGCACTTTCAGTTTACGGTGCTCCCCTTCGGCCTTACCAGTGCCCCTCGGGTGTTCACGAAAGTGATGGCGGTGGTCGCAGCTCATCTGCGCAGATCAGGGGTTCCAGTCTTCCCCTATCTCGACGACTGGTTGTTGAAGGCGGGCTCGCCCCAGGCAGTCGTCCCCCACCTCCAGACTACGGCGGATCTCCTGCATTTGCTGGGGTTTTCCATCAACGTGCCGAAGTCACACCTGAGTCCCTCTCAAAAGCTCCTCTTCATCGGAGCGGTTCTCGATTCGGCGCAGTTCCGGGTCTATCCGCCGGAACAGCGGGTCCGGGATATTCAGGCCCTGATTCCCATCTTTCGGCCTCTATCCTGGGTTTCGGTCCGGCTAGTGTTGCGGCTTCTGGGGCTGATGGCCTCCTGCATCCTACTAGTGCATCACGCTAGGCGGCGCATGCGGGCTCTGCAGTGGGACCTGAAGTTTCAGTGGGCCCAGCATCACGGCAACCTGTCCGACCATGTCTTGATCTCGGAGGGCACTGCACAGCAGTTGCAGTGGTGGCTCACGGACCGCGATTGGGTCACGGGCAAGAGCCTCTCCCTTCCCCAACCGGAGCATGTCGTAGTGACGGATGCGTCCCTCCTGGGATGGGGTGGCCATATGGGAGAGGAGGAGATCTGAGGCCTCTGGTCTCCGGCGGAGTCTCGCCTCCACATCAACCTGTTGAAGTTGAGAGCGATCCGGCTTGCACTGAAAGCCTTCCTTCCCTCTGTCAGGGGAAGTGTCGTGCAGGTGTTCACGGACAACACCACCGCCATGTGGTATTGCAACAAACAGGGCAGGGTGGGGTCGTGGACCCTTTGTCAGGATGCTCTGCGCCTCTGGACATGGCTGGAACATCAGGGCATCACCCTGGTGGTTCAACATCTGGCGGGCTCTCTGAACGCCAGAGCAGACGAACTCAGCCGCCGGTGCATGATGGATCACGAATGGTGTCTGCACTCCGAAGTGGCGCAAGGTCTCTTTCAGCAGTGGGGAGAGCCTTGGTTAGATCTATTCGCCACCGAAGAGAACGCGCAATGTCAGCAGTTCTGCGCGTTGGAATTTCCAAGGCAGCACTCGCTCGGCGGCGCTTTTCGTCACGAGTGGAGTTGCGGTCTGTTGTACGCCTTTCCGCCTATACCACTTCTGCCCAGAGTGCTGAAGAAGATCAGGCACGACCGGGCCCAAGTCATCTTGGTGGCCCCGAATTGGGCACGAAGGTACTGGTATCCCGAGCTACTCAGTATGTTGACCGATCTTTCGATACGTCTGCCCCTTCGGGAGGATCTTCTGTCGCAGCAGCAGGGGACGGTCCTACACCCGAACCTGTCCAGCCTCCACCTCCATGCGTGGAGATTGAGCGGCGGCAGTTGATGCCATTTGACTTGCCTCCTGAAGTCTGTGATATCATTCTGGCAGCCAGGCGTCCCTCCACAAAGACGGTATACGCCTGCCTGTGGAACAAATTTGTGGCATGGTGCACAGCAAAGGCTGTGGATCCCCTTTCCGCCCCTCTTTCTGAGGTCCTCCTCTTTCTTCTTTCTTTGGCCCGGCAGGGCTCTGCCCTGGGCACCTTGAAAGGTTATCTTGCTGCCATCTCTGCCTTCTTGCGGCTTCCTGATCAGCCTTCTCTTTTCAAGTCCCCTGTAGTTACACGCTTTCTAAAAGGCATTACTCACACGTTCCCTCCTGTCCCTTTTGTAATGCCTCAGTGGGACTTGAATCTTGTTCTCACATTTCTAATGTGCGCTCCCTTTGAGCCTCTTCATAATTGTCCTCTTCGTCTGCTGACGCTTAAGACTGCTTTTCTGGTAGCCATCACCTCGGCTAGACGGGTGAGTGAGCTCCAGGCTTTATCATCAAAGCCTCCTTTTCTCTCTGTTCATCCGGACAAGGTTGTCCTTCGGCCTCGTCCCTCCTTTCTTCCGAAAGTGGTGACCCCCTTTCATCTTGGGCAGTCTGTCACCTTGCCCACCTTCTTTCCGCCTCCGCATCCTTCCAAAGAGGAAGAGAGGCTCCACCGTCTGGACCCAAAACGTGCGCTCTCCTTTTATCTGGACCGCACAAAGCAGTTCCGGGTGGACGACCAACTTTTCGTTGGATACGTGGGTGCTAAGAAGGGGAAAGCTGTGCACAAACGGACCATCTCTCGGTGGGTCGTTTTGTGCATCAAAATTTGTTATTCCTTGGCAAAAAAGTACCCTCCTGTTGGGCTGCGCGCCCATTCTACTCGGGCCACGGCGGCTACTACTGCTTTGGGACGGGGTGTCCCTTTGCAGGACATCTGTCAGGCGGCAACGTGGGCTGCGCTACACACGTTTGCCAGACATTATTGCCTTGACAGCCAAGTCCGGAGGGATGGCTTCTTTGGCCGTTCTGTCCTCCAGGACTTTCTGGTGTGATCTTGGTTCGCAGACCCTCCACCGGGGATGGTATTGCTTGGGTGTCTATTCTAAGGTGAGGAATCTAACTAACGTGTTTCTTTCAGATGAACAAGTTACTTACCTTCGGTAACAATGTATCTGTAAGAAACATTAGTTAGTTAGATTCCTCACCGACCCACCCATCCTCCCCGTTCTGCGAACTGACATCTAGGGTTAAGGCTATCCCTTTCAGGGCCCTAGAATTTTTTGGCACCAGTGTCGGTATCTTGCATGGCTCTGCGTTCCTGACGCGGAAGGCTATGTACAAGAACTGACGTCAGCGCGCGAGGGCGGCGTCTAAGTACTCCGACGACGTCATTCCGGTGCACAACGCCGACGACTGACGCGGAGCCGCAGACGACACCTAGCGACGCGCAAGGGGTATTGCTGACGAAAAATCTTCCGGATCCAGTCTGACGCCTGGGGATATTCTAAGGTGAGGAATCTAACTAACTGTTTCTTACAGATACATCGTTACCGAAGGTAAGTAACTTGTTCATTTGTACACCATCTGGGCCCGGGCTTTATCTGATAAGCAGGTCATCAAAGTGTTTGTTACCTCCTGGGCCTGGAAAGAGTGGGTAAACTGCAATAGTCCCTCTCCTTCAGCCAAAGATTCATTAGGTTCTGTCCGAATAAGGACCTTGTCAGGGTTGAAAACGTTTGGAAGATGTTCAAACCACTTGTCAGCTGGAATTATAGTTTGTGGGGAGGACAAACTGATGTTAAAGTAAGGACATTCTCTATATGACCTCTGTAGTCTGACAATAAATATGTTGGAAAACTGGTGGGTTCAATTTATCCCATTTTAGCCAGCCGCCTTTATTTTTAGAGTATGTGACTGCCAGCCCATTTTTTTGTTTTTGTTTCCCTCCCACACGGATAAAAATTAAGTGGGTTATGATCACTGACATTTGGGCGTAGCCTTAAAATTAAACATCACATACTGAAGGACTCCGAGAATAAAATGAAATCAGTAGTGCTCCCTACAGCTTTCCCCTTAAAGACCAGCAGTGAATGGTTGTTGTAGGAAGCTGGCTCTGTATATACTATTCTAAAGTAAGGTATAGTGTACACATAGTCCAGTGGATCCCCACAGGCTTTACAGAGGCTAAAGTAGATAATACTAATGCTCTCTTTTGTGTAGTGCGGGTGACCAGTTAGGCTTATCAGTGGGCTGTGTTAAACATTTGTTGTACACACTCAGGCAAGAAATGATTACACAAACTCGACTAAATCCGAGACCATTTGTTTGTAAAAATATATTTTGTATGTTTGTTACTTAGAATCAAAGATACTTTGTTGTAGATAAATACTTTTTGCAATATCAGTTTTTCAGTATAAAAAGTGGACAGTGCATTTTTCAAACCGTTAAATGCTAACCTCTGTAAGGAAAACAATAATGCAATTTCACAGGTAAGTACACAACTTACAATTCCAGTCTTCAGGGTTTAGGGTCAACACTGGGCAAGGGTCACTTAAGTATAAAGACTGCAGCACCAGGTACACTGGTGTGGCCGGGTGCAGAGGTCAGATTTGGTCACTGGGGCCCAATGTTAAGCAATGGCGACTGGTGGCAGTCAAGGAGGTGTCGGTTGAAGGTAGGTAAAATCTGAGTTGGGGGGTCAATCTCCAGGGGTTTAGACCAGCACTGGGGGGGGGGGGGGGGAGGAACAGGGCAGCACCAAACACACACCATCAGCGGCACAGAGGCAGCCGGGTGCAGATTGCTAACATTGAGTCGGGAGCCTAATACAAATCAATGGAGAATGTCTGTCTCAAACAAAGGCTTCAGGCTCAGACCAGGAAGTTGGATGAAGGGAACCGGTGGCTGTGAAGGTAAGTTGGGGTGCTGAGGAAATCGGGGACACCATTGATTGAGCCCCCCCAAGGCCTGGAGATTGCGGTTGCAGGGGTGTCTTTGGATGTTAGAAAAGTCTTGTTGTTGCGGTTGGGGGACCCTTCGTGTTGAGGCTGCAGGCATTATCGTGCAGTCCAAGAGAGTACCCTCTGGGGTGAATTTGAGCTCAGGACCTGGGGAACCTTCTTGGGACCAGTCTGCTACTTTGACTCAGGCCAGAGGCATTGGGTGCAGAGATGGGTCTGGAGGTCTGGTTGTGTGGTTCATCGGAGCAATGGGGCTGTTGTTGGTTTCTTTGTGGATAGGGCCCCTGTCCTCAGGAGTTCTTGGTCTTTAGGGAAGGCAGGCAGTCCTCCTAGGGTTTTGGAGGTAGCTGGGCTAGCGGGACATGTTGCGTTTTGGGGCAGGTTTCATTGAGGGCGGCAGACATGCTGGTAGGGCTGGAACCAAGTCAGTTGTCATCTAGTGTCTTCACTGGAGGTACAGCTCTTTGGTCCTTCTTTAGGTCACCATGAAGGTAATGATTAAGGTTCAGGAGTGCCCCTAAATACTCAATGTAGGAGTGTTACAGGTGTTAGAAGGTAGTAGGCTGCAGGCTACTTACCTTTAGGGTAACCACACACATTTGTATGTCCACTCCCTCTGGGGAGGGGGCATACCCCTAATCCTATTGGCAAAAATACTTACAAACAATATGGAGGATTTTAAAAAGAGGGGGAGCACTTCAGTTCACAGCCACCTTAGGTGTGGTCCTGGCTGTGAGGGGACACACCTCTCCTGCTTACTAATTTCCCACTGACCTTGCAGCCACAGGGCGCAGGGCATTTCCACTAGCTGGCAAGGCCCTGGCTAGCATAACAAAGGGCAGGAAGCCTTTGAAACTCACTGCCCTTGAATGCTGTTGCTGCTTGGGGGTTGTGTGAAGCACCTCCACCCAGAGCAGGCTTTGTTTCTGACCCACAAGAGCACACTGCTCCCACCTCAGTGGGTCAGAAACATGTCTTGAAGTAGCAGGCTGGTGCAGACTAGTCAGCCACACACTAGTGGTTAAGTAGATTTTCAGCGGGCACCTCCGAGGTATCCTCTGAGTGCATTTATTTATGATTCCAACACTGACATCAGTGCAGGTTCATTAATCTGTGATGTTTGGTACCAAACATCTTGGGGTTCGGTGAAGCCATCCTGGAGCTGTGGAACTCGTATTGACAAGCTCCCAGCCCATGTGCTCAGTATGGCTTCACTGTGCCCCTATAATGGATAAGAGTGGACTTAGACACTATAGGGGCATATCTGCTCATGCAACTATGCCCTCACAAGAGGTATAGTGCACCCTGCCCCAGGCCTGTAAGGCCTGCTGTAGGGGAGACTTACCTATGCCTCTTGCAGTGCTGGTCAGCCTTTTCATATGTCCTGTGCAGGCCCATTGCTGTTTTCTGTATGTTAGGATGCATCCGACAGTCTTCACTTTACACTTGTTACTACTCATATTTTGCTTTGTGCCACTCTGTGCTTTCACACAGAACTTAGTTATTTTTGTATTCTTTATTTTCATGGGATTTTGTCTGAACACCGTAGACCAGGTCAAACAACAATTCCCCTTGTTATTCTGTTTTGGTCAGGCTCTGGCACATAGAAAAAACACACACATGTAGCTGTTGTTTGGGAACACGTACTCTTTGTCATATAGGTATGTACAGGCAGGCAGATACACAGATGAGATTGCGACTACACCTGAGATGTAGAACCTTCATCTGTAGGGGTCTGTTGCAAACATCCAGAGATCTTTTGTTATATAATCACCTTGCTTCTGTAGAAGGTGAGGGGGTTCGTTTACCCTGTCTTGCACAATGACAGCTCCTTTTATGATTCATGGATTACTTACTATGCTGACCGTATTTGTGTTGGGCATCTTCTTACTTATTTTTGCACGCATACTGCATACCAGAGCACAATAGTTAGAATAAATATTTTAAGCTTTTCTTGTGTCTCTGTCAGATCTTATTGTGGACAAGTATGAGTGTGAGAGCGAAAGGGTGTGTCCTGTCACTGTGATTCCTGAGAGGGTCGGGAAATGTTGTGTTCTGGGGTGTCTAACCACTTGTTCCTCTGTGAGTGAGTATGAGGAAAGTGAGACACTATAGCTAGTCAGTCCCTGCCCCATGGGTACTATGGTGGTGGGATAACTCAGTCGCTGCCTATTAAAGTGCTATGGTCCCCAGCATAGTTTTGTAATCTCGCAGAATCCCTGCAACAGCGTGGCGCACAGGGATGTGTGCCAGGTCGGCTCTAAGCTTTTAGCTGCACCAAAACACGCAGGCTGCAGTGGTAGTGTGCATGTGTTTAGTGAGGGGTCTCTTAGGTTAGCAGAATATATGCTGCAGCCTTTAGGGACCCTCTCTGGCCACAATGTCCTTGGTACCTTTTACAAGGGGCATATATGTGTGCCAGAGGTGTGCCAATTGTAGAAACAAAGGTACAGTTTTGGAAACATAGGCACTGGGAACCTAGTTAGAAGGAACCCAGTGCACATTCAGTCACAGTGCATCAGAATCAGGCAAACGATGGGGGTAACCTTTCAAAAAGTGGCACTATCCTAGTGTTGTCTACATCTATCTGATCTTAGGATGCAAAAGATAAATTATATGTTATAATTAAGTAATTTAAAAAATTGTTTTGTGCAGCATTTTTAAAATGGAACTGAACCGCCTCAGCCGTATAAGCGGTAACACTGAAATCGCCCACCCATAATAAACAATAACATTTGTAATGCGCACAGCTGCATCCAAAGAGGTGTTCTGGCTGTAGCAGCTTTAAAGTAAAACCAGGAGACTGCTATATTGGCATCACATGCCGGGTTTTGATCAACAGATGGGTCTTCAGAAGTTTACGGAACACCGATTTGGAGGGCGTGAAGTGGAGAGTTGAAGGCAAAGAGTTTCAGAGTCTGGCAGTTAAGATGGAAAAAGAACGACCACCTCTTCTTGCCTTGCGAAGTCTCGAAACACTTAGAGCACTTTGCTTCATTTGACAAAAATGTCTATCTTGATGGTAGGGATCCAATCTTATTAGTTAGCATGGGCTTTTTTGCACACGTGCTCTGTAGGTGAATGTTAGGGATTTAAAAATGATGCAGCTAACAATGGGCAGCCAGTGAAGACTGCACAAGGGTGTAGTAAAAGAGGCGCGCTTGTGATTTGGCACCCTATGATGACCCTCGACTACCACCATTTTAACTGACTTTAGTGTGTTATTTTACCTTAGCCTGGATATATGAGACGGTCCTGTATATACCTGCTTCTCTTCTGTCTTGTAATCTTGCTGTCTTTAAGTGAGAGCTGTTACGGAGACATTTATATTGTAAGTGCTTACTATTGGCATTGACCTGACTTTACCTTGCTTGAGAATTATAAGTGCTTACTATTGGCTTTAACATGGCCTCGTATCATCTTGTTCTCTGACTTTGACTATTGGCTCTGACATGGTCTCATGCCATCTTGCTTTCTGATTTTGCCTTGCTTCTGTGTGCACAGAAGTATGAGTTCTTACTATTGGCTTTGACATGGCCTCATCTCTGACTTTGCCTTGCTTCTGTGTGCACAGAATTATGAGTTCTTACTATTGGCTTTGACATGGCCTCAAGTCTGACTTTGCCTTGCTCCTGCCTACACAGCAGTGCTTGTGATTCGTATTTAAGGTCTTTCTGCTCCTCACTTGTTTTTCGCACCTCACTGACCAGAGTGAACTGGATATTATCTGTGCAATGTACAATTTTGTCTCGGAGTCAAAATACAGAGGCTTGGCCAGCCACTGTCTTGGCCTTGACGCAGACTGGTACAGCCTGCTCGTTTTTTTCCAATGAGAAAGGGGCAGGGTTTTCTAGAAACTTCGCTTCATGTTAAATAATGATATTTAAGCTGGAAGCTTCCTCAGGCCAAGTAGAAGTTCACCACAGAATTAGACGTATTGCTGTAGATTGGTGCTGGAACTTGAGTCCTGACTGACACTCCTACCTGGACTGTTGAAAGGGCTTCCCCAGCTAAAGACGTTGCAGAATCAGTCGGTGAGGTGTTCCTAACCTCTCTCTCTCTCTTGTATATATTTTCTACTCTTTGCCATCTGTATATATTGAATTCTATTTTAATTGTTCATTTAATTATTCATTTGACATCTGAGAATCTGCATTTACTGATATATTTGGCTTACTTTTTTGAACATTGCATTCATCAACAGTTTTCTTTGAGTCTGCCATAATTGATATATTCGGCCTGTCTTTTTAAAATGTTGCATTAATAAACTTGTGTGTGTTATTTTAAATGCACCAGAATTTGTTTTCCTTGTCTTGCCTTGCCTAAAGGGAGTGCTGTGTCCTTTCCTCGTCTTCAGGAAGTGCTGTTCAAAGTGTATTTTTAAAGGTGCAGTGGTATATTTGATTTCCAGAAAGGGAGTGCAGGGGTTGGGTGTGTTCTTGTAGTGAAAAGCAGATTCATTACATCTTGGCGTCATTCTCACAGGATTCGAACGTTGATTTTAAAAAGAGGAAAAAACTTGTTTTTTTAGAAATTGAAAGCAGATTAATTACAAAGGGGGCCGCCACAGAGGAGCGAGCCGTAATCTTCAGAATCAGCCAGGCTGCAGCGTTCCAATTAATATGCAGGCGTTGAAGCCGATACGATGGTAGACCCAACTAAAAAGGCTATTAGCATAATGACATTTTGAAGTTACCAGAGCATAAATGATAGATTTATGGTTTTCCTCAGGAATTAAGTGGATCATCTCCCTGGCTGATTTAAATGTGAGGAAACAGCTGGCTGACGTCTCTAATCTGAGGTTGAAAGGGTAGGTTGGAGTCAGATTTGACCCCAAGATTTCTATCACCACAGAAGGCCACCGGTTGTAAGTGTGACTGTCTTTGTCAAAAAAGATTATCTCTGTTTTGTCAGAGTTCAGTTTGAGGCAGCTCACATTCATCAATTCGCCAGCAGCCTCAGGCATCCCTTGAGTGCGGTCAATGCACCCACCTCCTTCTTCTCGAATGAGAGCATCAACTGTGTGTCGTCTGTGTATGAGATGACCCTTGTGCCCCATGCCTCCACCAAATTAGCCAATTAGATATTAAAAAGAGTTGGACTCAGGGCAGAGCCCTGAGGTACCCCGCACTCAGGTGGTTTCGCTGAGGACGTGAAAGGGGGAGAAAGACCATTTGGGATCTGCCCTCCAGAAAGGACTTGAGCCAGGCCCAGGCTGGGCCTTGGATGCCCACATTGCATAATCTATCCAGGGGAATGGAGTGGTAGACTATATCGAATGCTGCTGACAAGTCCATGCCTACCGCTCCCTGATCACAATTGTCCTTGATGAATTCAACAACCTCCAGGAGAGCAGATTATGTGCTGTAGCCAGCATGAAAGCCGGCCTGAGTGTAATGGAGTAGATTGTTGTTTTCCAAAAAACTGGAGATTTGTTGGTTGACCCTCTTCTACCATATTTTGACGTGAGACAGCAGCAGGGAGATAGGCCTGAAGTTACTAGGCACCTTAGGGTTCTGATAAGCTTTCTACAATAGAGGTAGAAGCATGGCCAGCTTCCAATTCTGTGGCACTATAGCTGCCTTCAGAGATGCATTCATCAGTTTATTAAAGATGGGGTTGATCCTTGGTACAGCCAGTTTGAGGATATCCTTGGGGCAAGGATCAACTGTAGACCCAGATTTGCAGCAGCTCAGTAGACTGAAGGAGTCCTCAAGTGTGAGGGGATCAAAATTGGATATCAATAGTTCATTATAGATATTGCTGTCCGAGTTAGGGATTGGAGCCTCTTGTGGGGGAAATTTATCCTAAATCACTTAGATTTTATTATAGAAAAAGTCCAGGAGTTCCTCGCACTTCATGGCAGAAGCAATCAGGTTAGTTTAAGAGGCACTGGGTGGCAAAAAAAGAGTTCACCACTCTAAAACATTTGTGTGGTTATTTAGCTTGTTTTTATAAGTTGCTTTAACAACTGGGTCGTAAGATTTCCTCCCCCTGCATTCAAGGTGCTTGCAGTGTGACCTCTGTTTTTTTAAAGTGGCAGTCAACCAAGTGCTAAATGAGTTGATCTTCATTGAGATACTACTTTTAAAGGAGCAATGCGGTCAAGGGCAGAGGACTGACAGTTATTAACTCTGGCCAAGTCAGAGTATACTGCCCCTGAAAGTTCATGCGGGGATGCCTGTAGCCCCTCCGAGAACAGCGGTTCAGAGACTTGGCTCCAAGACCTGGTGACTTCCTGAAAAGAGAGCATCTGTTTCTTAGGGCATACCCTGTCAATTATTAAAAGCACCAGGGAGTGATCTGACCATGGTAGTGTAAGGATCAGATCTATCTGAAAATTCATGCTATGAAATGAAAATAAGGTCATGTTTGTGACTGGCCTTATGGGTTGACCCTACCACATGTTGGGTTAGGTTGAATCCCTCTAGAGTCGAGAGGAAATGTTTAGCCAAAGAGCAGTTAGGATCAGCGGTGTGTAGATTAAAGTTGCCTCACAGCAGGAAGTTTGAGCGGAGAATGGAAAGTTGACCTATCTAGTCCAATAGTAAGTTAAGTGATTTGGACGACCAGTAAGGGGGGGTGGGGTCTGTAAACTAGTAGCCTGCCACTGTGAAGGAGGGGTTAAGAGTAATTGCAATCGAGAGGCCCTCAAGGGGCCACATTTAGAGGCTTAGACATAGAGCACCAGTAGGAGTTTCTATACACTATTTACCTCACCCCCTCCTGTTTATCCTCTCTGTTTGTGCTGGATTCGAAAACGAGCCGGTATGGGTAGAGCAATATCTGGAGCAGAGGAGTCTAAGAGCCAAGATTCTATCAGGAAAAAAATCCCATTTATCTCCTGAAAGTAGTTTGCTAATTTTTAAAGAATGTTGGGGGAGGGACCGGAAATTGAGTTGGATGGCTGACAGTGAGGTTCCCTCCTGATCATTGCTGAGACAAGTAACCTAGTCAGAGGTGAATTAAAATTAGTTAAATGTGACTTAATTAAGGAATTGAAAACAAAGCCAGAGGATGGACATATTTTTGGCAACAGTGCTCAGTAGAGTATTTAAGTAAAAATGTGACTACATCAGTCCAAAGTTGGCTGATTTTTCATCTTTAGAGTTGGCTACGGAGAAAGGCAGCTTGCTCAACTCACCGGCAGCATGGCTGTCGCTGGACGCGATCCAGGTGTGGTCAGACTGGCTTTTGACGCGCTCACGGCATATCCCGCTTTTTATATAGGTCGGGGTGTATGGAAAATTCCTCTGTTTATATAGGTCATTCTCTAACTCTTTAACTACCAGAGTATTAGAGTGATCAGAAATATTGTGGTAAAAAATAACTAACAAAATGTGTTCACACATCCATTTTTCCACTTCAAAAGTTGATAGTATTGTGAGGAGGATAACAAACTCAAAGTAATTTCTGTGCAATTTACTAATATCTGAAAGAAACACGTTAGTTGGATTCCTTACCTTAGAATATCTCCAGGCGTCAGGCTGGATCTGTAAAGATTTTTCGTCCGCAGTACCCTTGCGTGTCGGTAGGCGTCGTCTGCGACTCCGCGTCCGTCGTCGGCCGGGATGACGTCGTCGGAGTACTTGCACGCCGCCCTCGCGCGCTGACGTCAGTTCTTCTTTTGTCCACGCCAGTAAGCGCAGATCCGGGAAGAGCATACCCTTTTAAAAAAAAAAATTTTTTTAATTGAGATTTTTGATTCAACAATAACGAATCAAACAAACAAGCCAGTTACATATCCAGTAAGCAAACCGTTATTTCAAATGTGTCCACTTTTACAAAATGACAGTTGTATATCGCGCCGCGAACACCCCCCCCCCGAACTCACATACATAACCCAAACAACCTCTGATGCCCTAGTATACATATTTGACCTCGGATGTACTACAAACATATACTTTCCAGACATATCTTTCCCTGAGAGGCCCCATTACATTAGCTCATACCATATTTTACTCTCAGACTAGTGTCCTCGGCCAAGCGGTATTAGTACGCATCTACAACCATGATTACGATACTGTCTCTGCCAATGTCTCGACCTCCCCCCGTGCGTCACTACTCCAAGTCAGAAAAGGGTCCCAAATGTTCCGGGGTCTGGAGGCAGCCGGCAGCCGGCAGCAACTCCCAAAATGTACTTAGTTTGGTATACCCGTAGGTGATGTCCCTAACCCATTCCTTAACAGTAGGCACTCTCCGTCTACCCCAATGCACTGCAACCTGATGCTTAGCGAATAGGAGTAAAGCATGCAGCTTGCGCAGCCTGGGCGGCGAGTCCCTGACATACCCCAGTAGACCCACCACAGGTGTTGAAGTCAGCGCCAATCCCAATATATTATTCACTGTGTCAAAGATTTCCACCCAGAATGCAGCCACCCCGGGGCAATGCCATGCCACATGCAAAAATGTATCTGGTGCAAAACCGCATCTCCAGCAATCATTCCCTGCTCGGAGACCCATACGGTGGAGACTAACCGGAGTCCTGTAATATCTGTGCAGGTACTTGAAGTGGATCAAATGTAGCTTATAATTCGGGGAAAGCTCCGTCAGCTGCCCACAGCAATACTCCCATTGTTCGTCTGATAAATCTACATCTAATTCCGCATTCCAATTTTGGAGAGAGTTCGGCGTCACGATCGGGGCGGAGTCTTGCATGCGAGTGTACAAACGGGTAACCAGTTTTCGCGGGGAGGGGAATTTTAGCAGACTTTCCAGCGCAGACAACGTCGGCGGTGCCTTTGAGAATTCTGCCCATAAAGAGCGACACACTGTTCGAATTCTATGATACAAGAAGCTTTCGGCGAATGACACCTCCTGCTCCTCGGTTGCAACAGGTAGAGGGCGAAACATGCCCCCCGGATACAGGTCTTCAAACGTCTGGAGCTTCAGTTTCGCAGCTAGTGACCTGCTGATGCTGTCCTGTACACAGGGCATCATTGGGTTCTGTAGCAGAGGAACAGAGGGGGCATATATCAACAGGAGTCTTGCCCTCTTACGCAATTCGTCCCATGCCCAGCATAGGGTACCAGCCGAATCTATATCCCCTCTGGGGCGGCGCGGTTTTTGATACAGCGCCACCTTAAGCGGGATCGGGCCATAATATCCGCTTCGACCACCACATGTGGCTGGAAAGGTGTCGGGTGCACCCAATAGTGTAGGAATTGAGGTTGCGCGCATAGTGCATAGCGCATAGCACCCAGACCTCCCCGTTTCAACGAGAGAGTGAGAAGATCCCAGGAGGCTCTGACCTGCCCGCCCGCCCACGTCAGTGTCAGGAGGTGAGACTTAAGTGTGTTCAAGAAGTGCTTTGTGACTGGGAGCGGTATGTTGACAAACAGATACAAAAATTTTGGTAAAATTATCATTTTAGCCAGGGCTATTCTGCCTGCCAGGGACAGTGGTAGCTTTGCCAATAGTTTCACTTTGTCCTCCAGCCATACCATCATACAGCCGTAGTTTAAGCGCCATACTTCCTGCGTGTCCCGACTCACCCAGATCCCCAAGTACTTAACCTCACCCGCCTCCCAACACAAGGGGAACTCCGATGTCACCTGGGGGGTGCCATCAGTCAACGGAAAAATCACTGATTTGGCCCAGTTGATGCACACACATGAAAGCCTGCCAAAACGAATGAATTCCCTCAGCAGCGGGTCTAGGTTGTCTTCAGGATTTATGATATACAAAATAACATCGTCTGCATACAGGGAAATAAGCAGGTTATGGGAGCTAAAGCCAGTGCCTCTCATGGTGTGGTGCTGCCTAACTCGAGCCGCTAGGGGCTCCATTGCAATAGCAAATAGAAGAGGGGATAAGGGGCACCCCTGTCTAGTCCTGCGCGAGATTGAGAAAGGGTCAGACAACAGACCATTGACTCGTACACGCGCCGACGGGGAGGTGTACAGCAGCTGGATGTACCTTATAAAAAGTGGGCTAAACCACATTCGTTTTATAATGGAGAATAAATATGACCATTCGAGGGTGTCGAACGCTTTAGTGGCATCCAGGAATACCACCGCAGCCTTTTCATCTGGATGCAGGTAGTGAAGAACTGAGAAAATCGTTGTTAAATTGTGGGATGTGGATCGCCCCGGGATAAACCCCGATTGGTCTGGAAGCGCTATCATTGGTAAAAGTGGTTGTAATCTGTTTGCCAAAAGTTTTGCAAATATTTTTACATCTACATTTATCATGGAGAGGGGACGGAATGAATCCAGCTCCTCCTCCGGTTTTCCTGGTTTTAAAAGCGTGATGATCGCCGCTTCCCTCATGGACTTAGGCAGTATCCCCGTCTCCAGTGCTTCTCCATACACTTCCAATAGTCGAGGCGCCAGCTCCTCTGCATAAGCCTTATAGAAAGCTGTGGTTAGACCATCTGGTCCGGGAGCCTTGCCCATAGGCAAACTTCTAATGACCTGTGTCACATATTCCACAGTGAACGGTAGGTCCATGTATTGCCTATGTGAGCCATTAAACCAAACCAATGCCAATGTGTCAAGAAATGCATCCAGCTCCTCCGGACATGAACCCTGAGTGGTCGTGTATAGCTGTTTGTAGAACTTAGCGAATGCGCCCGACACCTCTGTGTGCCCCCTTACCATGACCCCCTGCGGGTTTCGGATCTCATGTACAAACGTCGCTGACCTAGATGGTCGAATCATCCCTGCAAGTGTACGACCGGTCTATCTCCCTCACCATATCTGCGCGCTTCGGCGTATTTGCTCAAGAATTTCGTTTCACGCTGCGCCTCTTCCGCATAGTCATACAGAAGAGCCTTCAGCCTCTGTGCCACATTAGAGCCACCTGTAGAGTAAAATACCCCCTCTAGTTCCTTAATTTGGGCCTCCAAGGATTTCAGCATGCCACGGATCGCCTTAAGTACCCCCGCCTGTCGTGCAATAAATTTCTCTGATTACCACCTTAAAGGCCTCCCAGAGTCTCTACCGACCCTTGATTGTTAGTATAATCTCCCCGGATCTCTTCCCTGAAGGCCTCATCCAACAATGCATGTGGTGGGAGTCGCCATGAAAACGCCCGGGGGAGCGACCCCGGGATCATCAACCGCAACATGCACGGGGCATGGTCCGATAACGTACGCGGCCAATGCAAAACATCAGTAGTCCAGGCCGCCACATCTCTCGACACCAGCCAAAAATCCAGGCGGGACCACGCACAATTGAAATCCGATATACACGTGCCTTCCTGTGCCTGGGGGTTTCGACAGCTCCAAATATCCACAAGATTCCCATCTCGGACTATGGATGCAAAGTGCGAGCAGTGCCCTTTCTATCCATCGCATCATCCATAATGGCGTTAAAGTCAACCCCCCCCCCCCCCCCAACACAGTGTCATATCCTGTTGCCTTAATTCTAGCCCATACATCATGAAAGAAGTCAGGGGCGTCTGCGTTGGGGCCATACAATGCTGCGATCACTAGAGGAAACCCCCCCACCCCCCCCAAAGTCACACAAATCATGACGAACCTGCCCTCAGGATCCCTGTGTTCCTCCCCCACTCTCCAATCAACCCCCTGTCGAATCAGTACGGCCACTCCCCTGGCATAATTAGATTATATGGACGTGTACGAGTGTCCCCATCTACGATGGCGCAGTTTCGGAGAGGGAATATTATTCAGAGGCGTTTCTTGTCACAGACATACGTCAACATTATGCCTAGACAAATAAGCATGGACTAGCCTGGCCTTGCGACAGTCATTAAGCCCTCTAATGTTCCATGTTAACAAATTCAGAGGCTGTGCGTGTGAGCCTCCTGATAAAGTTCCACAGTGAGGGGCGGGCGCGCCGCCGCGCGATTAAGCAAATCAGTATAGGTACACTGTGGCTTACTATTCAAAATCGTACTGGCATCAAAAAACCAAACTATCCCCAAACTCCACCCCGCACCCACTCCAACCCCCCAATCAGGTTGCAGAATTACCCACCCTAACAAACACAAACACCCCCAACTCTGGACCTTGTAAGGGAAATCTCCCATAGGGGGCATGGTGGCAGTAGCAATCACCCCTGAGTGAACAGGGTGGCCGGCAAAACTGCAGTGCGGTCATGAACC
Source organism: Triturus cristatus (assembly GCF_964204655.1). Lineage (NCBI taxonomy): Eukaryota > Metazoa > Chordata > Amphibia > Caudata > Salamandridae > Triturus > Triturus cristatus. Next base: position 871,944,418 of record NC_140583.1, on the reverse strand, counting down.
CATTCCCGACATCCCAAAGGCAAAAATACCAAAGATAAAAAGATCATTATATTGACCCACTGTTGCGTTATAGTAAAATATCATATATTACAACAGTATAATGAACATGCATATAAGTCAATGAGGAGCAGAGGCTATACTAGTCATTGTCGCTGATGTTTCCAGACGCTGGCTTCGGTGATCCACTAGCCTCTTTACCCTTCCGCCCTCCAACATGGTTGGCGAACTTAAGTGCGGATTTGGCATCCGTAAAGTAATGTGCGGTACCATCATATGAAACCTTTAACTTTGCAGGGTAAAGCAAAGAGTACGGGATCTGCGCCTGAAGGAGTATGCGTATTGCCTGTAGGAACTCGCGTCTCGCCGCTTGCACAGCCGGGGTAAAATCCGGATAGAATGACACAGCATTACCCTGAAAGTTGACCTTTCTCTCGTGCCAGTCGCAGTATAGTGTCCCGGTCCTGATAGTTCAATAGCTTGGCTAATATCAGCCGAGGTGGTGCCCCGACCGGAGGCCTCTGCCCCAGGGACCTGTGCGCCCTTTCCACCACGAAGACGGGGGACAGCTGGGGGTCAAACAGTGTGTGCAGTAGCGTCGTCACATAGCTCTCCATCCTGTCAATCGCGGTGGTCTCCGGAATCCCAATAATGCATAGGTTGTTTCTGCGCGACCTCGCTTCTAAATCATCGTTTTTGGCACGAATAATTCCCAATAGTTTGTCCATATTCAACAGCTGTTCTTTTGTTTCCACTTGGAATTCGTGGAATTCAGTATGCCGATTGTCCAGAGTATCTAATCGGGTTTCATGCACCTGTACCTGGGCTTTGACCGTGTCCAACTGCGAGGTCAGGGTATCCAGCTTCGAATCAATATTACGCAGGCTAGAGCGCATCTCTAGCATTAGAGTACACAAATCTTCTCACCCATCCTCAGAGTGCAGCTCCTGCTGTTCCACTGCCTGCGCGTCAGAGAGTGCCTCAACATGACGTGTGGCCCTCTTATCAAATGTCAGTCTCGGCTGCTTGGCGTCGTGCTTCCCCATCGTGCGCCAAATCACCAGCACCCAGCCACAGCCAGGTAAGACCCAGAACCCCAGATGGCAAGTGCAAGTTCCAGGTGCCCCACGTTCGACCTTCACAAAGCCTTCATCCCAGTGCGGGGCACAAGCGCTGCTCCTCACAGTTCTATAATTGTATATCGTCAACCGCTTGCGTCCTTCTGCGACAGCCAAATCTATGCAGGAGTGGCAGGCTCAGTATGATGGCAGTTCTCAGCAACACACCTCTCAAGGCACCCGGGGCCGCGAAACAGTTATCCCTGCACGAGCGCTTATGCACCAGTTGGAGGGTCTAAGCACCAAGGCACAGCAGCAAGGCATTCCCACCAGGGATCAGAGCTATGCACCTCCGCCGTGCCGGCTCATCTGGGCTGCTACTCGACCCCGGCAGACTAGGGTCCGCCCAAAATCAATGGCCCATTCGCAGCTGCATTTGCTGTCCCCAAATCCGGTCGCACCACAGTCACCACGCAGCACTGACCTACCGCAGAGTGGCAGTATTAAATCCTCAGCAAATGGCACACCTGATTCAAGAGCTCACAGCACGCCACAGGGCTCCGCCACGAACAGGGTAGAGGACGGGGGGTCGCGCTACTTTCTTGCCTGCAACTAACGGCGTCGCGTCCAAGATGGCACCTCCGGGCCCCTCGATCCGCGCCTGTATTCTCCAACGCCGCTCTCAGGTCTCGCCGTCGGCATCAAACTCGTCCGGGCCCACCTCTTTCGGTAGCGGCAGGTGTCACTCGGGCCAGATCACTGCTCTCAAAGGCCCACTTCGTTTCCACAGCCCCGGGCTCAATTTCGGGGCCGCCAACCACCACCAGAGCCTTCTCCTCTATCTCACGACTCCAGGCCCTCCCGGAGCCCGGGACAGACTTCGGAGCAATGCAGGAGTGGGCAGATGGATAAGGGAGGCCGTTACAGCTCCACGTCCCCCACCGTAATGTAGGATTATGAGAGGATTGTTATCCCAGCCCGCGGAGCGCACTTGGAGAGCGGCCATTCCGCTGCTCGGCAGACCACGCCCCCCCGGGAAGAGCATACCCTTAGTCACTTTTTGATTAACTTTTTCGACATTTTTGTCTCCCTTTGCGAGTCGACTTCGACTCCTGGTGCCAGTAGGGATGCCCGGGTTCAAGCCGTGTGACGTCTGTCACCGTCTGATGTCTGTTACCGACCCCCACCATTGGTGTCTCTACTGCCTTGGGGCCGACGATGATGACAAGTCATGCCCCGACTCCCGGGCCTTGACCTCGAAGGCTAGGCGGGAGCGGTCCCGCAAGCTCCTCGAGATCTGGCAGTCGGCTCCGCGCCGCTCGAGGTCCTGGTCGAGGAGGAGGTCAAGGGACCGGTCGCGGAGCCGAAGTCATCACCGCTCGTCGGGTTCGAAGTCCTCGCATTCAGGTAAGTCGAGGCACAGTAAGAAGAAGTCGAAGAAGCGACACCGCTCTTCTGACTCCCGTCGCCGATCGCGCGACTCGGCTGAGGTTCAGGTGGCACCACCCGCGCGGCTCCGCAGGAGTCGTGTCCGGCCCCATACCCTCCGGTCCCTGGGCCTTACGCGACTCCGGGCGAGATTCGGGACTTCCTCGTGGCCATGAGAAGTCTCGCTCTGCCGTCGAGGCCTGCCGGCGCACCTCCAGGCCCCGCAGGTCCGACTGGGGGGCCTAGCGAGCCGACGGCTTCGGCCCTGGCGCAGTCGTCGACTTCGGTCCCGACGCCGCAGGTCCCCGTGGGATCAAGGCATGGACCCCGGTTGACCTTACGACCCCTCCGCCGGCGCCGACCCCTATGGTGCCGCACCCCGGTGCCGTCCCTAGTTTCAGCTCCGGTCCGGGTCCGGCGTCGGCCAGGACACGGCTCGCCCAGGCTCTTGCTGAGGGGCGGGATGCAGCACGGTACTCCATTCGATGTGGACTTGAAGCAAACGGACTCGCTGGGTAGAGCGATTGCGACGACTGTGGCGATTCGTCGTCACGCCTGTCTGAGGTCCACGAATTTTTCAGGGGCTGTCCAGAGCACCCTCATGGACATGCCCTTCGATGGCCGTCGCCTTTTTGGCGACAAAGCGGATAGTGCGCTGGAGCGCTTTAAGGACTCCAGGGCTACGGCCAAGTCCTTGGGCCTCTCAGCTCCACGCCCACAAACTTCCGCTTTTCGCCCCTTCCGTGGCCAAGGGAGGGGCGCCCCCACACGTTCGTCCAGTCACAGGCCGCAGAACCAGTCTCAACGTGGTCGCGAACGTGGATTCCACCGTGGCGGAGCAGGGGGACAGAGAGCCGGTCAGTCCACATCTGCTCCCGCAGCATCTGCCTCAAAGCCTTCCCTAGTCCGAGTTTTTAGGCCCATTCAATGCCAGTGGAAGGCAGAGTTCGCCATCACCTGCTCCACTGGCGTACCATCACGTCGGACAGGTGGGGGCTGCAAATTGTCCGAAGGGGCTACTCCCTCCCCTTCGTGGCGACCCCTCCAGCAGTGCCACCGCAGTACCACCGCATGTCGGGGGGTCACTTGCAACTTCTGCAGGAGGAAGTTACGGCCCTCTTGGCCAAGGGGGCCATCGAGCACGTTCCTGGCCCAGAAGTAGGACGGGGTTGTTACCCCCACTACTTTCTGGTTCCCAAGAAGGGCAAGGGAGGCCTACGCCCTATCTTGGACCTCAGGAGTGTCAACGCCTTCCTCCGGAAGGAGAAGTTCAAGATGCTGACTTTAGCTCAGGTTCTGGCTGCCCTAGACCCTGGAGACTGGATGGTAGCATTGGACTTGCAGGACGCATATTTCCACATCCCCGTCCTGCCGGCCCACCGGCGTTACCTGCGGTTCACGGTAGGCCACGAGCACTTTCAGTTTACCGTGCTCCCCTTCAGCCTCACCAGTGCTCCTTGGGTGTTCACGAAAGTGATGGCGGTGGTCGCAGCTCATCTGCGCAGATTAGGGGTTCCAGTCTTTCCCTATCTCGACGACTGGTTGTTGAAGACGGGCTCGCCCCAGGCAGTCGTCTCCCTCCTCCAGACTGCATTTGCTGGGGTTCTCCATCAACATGCCAAAGTCACATCTTTCATCGGAGCGCTTCTGGACTCGGCGCAGTTTCGGGTCTATCCTCCCGAACAGCGGGTTCGGGATATTCAGGCTCTGATTCCGATCTTTCAGCCTTTATACTGAGTTTCGGTCAGGATGGTCCTACGGCTGCTGGATCTGCTGACCTCCTGCATCCTGCTGGTACATCACGCCAGGTGGCAGATGCGGGCTCTGCAGTGGGACCTGAACTGGACTCTGTAGGAGAGTAGGGTCTGCTTTCTATGTTCACCCCCACTTTTTGCTTTTTCTTTACTGGTTTTCGACTTAGATGTGGCTGTGGGCCTGCTAATCAGACCCACAGCCCTGCTGTTCTCTCTCTAAATTGATACTATGTACTTTAGGTGCATAACCCATTTGGATAGGATCACCTTATTGGCCTCTGTACAGTGTACCTTAGGTACCCAGGGCATAGGTGTACCCTAGGCCTACCAGGGGCTGCAGCATGTATTATGCCACCCCTGGCCTGGCCTTCCATTATGACACAACTGGCTGATCACTCAGCTGGGGCAAGGTCGTGTAATCACTCTTTGCTTAGGTGTAGTATTCCTATACCTAACTTACATATAGACACATGTGTACCTATCAGCCACTCCTATGGCAGGCCTTAACAATCCTGGAGGCAGAGTGCTTGGTAACATGTGAGATGGTGCTCTAGCATGAGCTGAGCCTGTCTGCAGCTTTCGGAACCATGTCCTTATAGCGGTTCTATGATATAGCCTACCATATACTCTTAAAGTGCCTTATAATCTTAAACGGTTATGGTAACTATGGTTTGGCTTTATCAAAACATGTTGTGTAAGGTGTCTAACACTTTGGAATAATACCCCCATCCAATTTCTGGGGATGAGGATATTATCCCTCCCTTCTAGAGGGAGAAGACATGTTGTAACCTACTTACCCGGTTAAAGTTAACCAGAGCCCCAGCATCACAAAATGGATGCTGCTGCCACAGACACGAGTCTGACCTCCTGCTGCTGGAAGTGATCCCGGCAAGGGAGGTTTGGACAATAGGTTTCCTGCCTTGGGAGGTGCGAGCACCACCCCAGACAGGCCTTAGTGTATTGGGGCAGGGAGGGATGAAAAGAATGAGACATGCCTGGGGCACACAAGGTGTCCCGTGCATAGTCCAGTTCAAACCGGTGCTGGGGCACTCCAGCCCCAGTCCTGGCGCGAAACTGGACAAAGGGAAGGGGGTGTAACCACCCCCCTCCCAGGTCCCACCCATAAGGCGTGACCTAGCAGGCAACCCAGCCCCCCAGATTAGTATAAGAGTGGTAGCTGGGCCCCAGGAGATTAGATTATCCTGAACCTGCAACTTGAACAGAAACTCTGGACCTTCGACATTCGACGAAAGAAGAAGACTGAAGAATCTCCCTTGTGGCCAAGGAGTGGCTACCCTGTGCAAACAGGCACCATCAAGAGACTACCCTTTGCTTTGCTGAAGTTCTACGAGGGACCGACTGCAGAGCCCGACCAGAGCCTTGACTTCCAGACTTCTCCGACCCTGATCCACATCCACAGCCGAGCTGAGATCCGTGGAGGCGACGAGAGACGTGGGACCGGCTACCTGGGAAAAGTGGCGAGTATCTTCCAGCGCAGCTTCTGAGGCACCCTCGAAGTTGTGCACCGGGGATTGAGAAGCCCCAACCCCAAGCACCATCTGCACCGAAGATCAGCCCCCCACACTCCACGAGTCCTGCGTGGGGCCCTTCTGCATTTTCCTGCTTGCCGCGCCTGTCCGGTTGCTTGCCCGTTGGCTAGTGGCCTTTGTGACGACGCACCCTGAAATCTTCACTGCTGGTTTGGCTCCTCCAGACTGGCTCCCGCTTCCTTGCAAAAGAGAAGCACCCCAGACCTTCCTGGTCTGCACCAGAAGCAAGTCCTCCTTTCTTCGTGGGTTCCGCTTGCCAAGGCTTGGTGAGTCCTAGTTCGACTTCGACGCCGCCGACAGCAAGAGCCTTCGTGGGACAGCTCGCCTCCTGGTCCTGGTCGTCCTCGACATCTCCTGGTCCCCGTGGCTGCAGCGACAAGCTTCACCTTCACCTGCAATCTTCACGACATCGCCTGGTTCCTTCCTGGTTCCACGTGGTCACTGGCTAGTGACCTTGACTCTGTCCCTTCTGCTTGCAGGTATCCTCTCTTCTTGATCCCAGCCTTGGGATCCACCGGACACTCTTCACTGACTGCCTGTCAGCAACTTTCCTTCAGGCATCCATAGAAGTCCACGAAGAAACGCGACGCAAGTTCACACCTATGCACCCGCAGCCCGTGGGCTAGGTAACTTGGGTACTTCGGTGCTCACTAGGGTAATGACTATCCTAGGGTCTAGTTTCCGAGTCTCGACTCTCTAGCTGCTTCAGAAGTGTCCTTAAACTGTTAATTTCTACTTGCTAGTAATTCTATCGACTTTTACGCATTACGCGTGAGTGTTTCCACTCTGCACCTGAATCCCGTGGGCCTCCCACTTCCTAACTGTTGCTAGTGTAGTGTAGCCCCAGCGATTCCCTAGGCCTAGGCCTATCCTATTTCCGTGACAGTGGTCCTTATACCACTTCTTTAGTATATGGTTTGCGTGGCCCCTAGGGCCTAACTGTATTACTTACCTGTGTGACTTAATGTATGCTTAAATAAGACTGTGTTGTACTTACCTTGAATCTCATAAAGAGTGCTGAGGGTTTGACTAGAATAAATACACTTTATTTTATATATATATCTGTTGTGGTGTCCTTTCATTTGGTATTCAAGAGATTATATCTGGTATCACAGCTGGCTTCACATGCCATTCAGAGTTTAGCCTAAGACTGCTCTTGTCCATGCTACCACTAGGATAGCTGGTCTATAAGGTTGACTTTACAACCAATCACCATAAGGGTTGTTTGGACTGATATAAGGTGTACACTAGAACTAGTGACATCATACATCAGGCCAACTTCTCACAGACTCAACATCGGGGCGACCTGTCCGACCACGTCCTGATCTCGGAGGGCACTGCGAGACAGTTGCAGTGGTGGCTCGTGGACCGCGATTGGGTCTGCGGCAGATCCCTCTCCCTACCCCAACCGGAGCACGTAGTGGTGACGGATGCGTCCCTCCTGGGATGAGGGGGCCACATGGGAGAGGCGGAGATCAGAGGCCTCTGGTCTCCGGTGGAGTCCCAGCTCCATATCAACCTATTGGAGCAGCGGGCGATCCGGCTTGCACTGAAGGCATTCCTTCCCTCTGTCCAGGGAAGTGCAGTGCAGGACCCTTTGTCAGGAGGCTCTGCGCCTCTGAACATGGCTGGAACATTAGGGCATCACCCTGGTGGTTCAACACCTGGCGGGTTCTCTGAACGCCAGGGCAGACAAACTCAGCCGCCGGTGCATGATGGATCACGAATGGCGCCTGAACTCGGACGTGGCGCAAGGCCTCTTTCGGCAATGGGGAGAGCCTTGGTTAGGTCTATTCACCACCGAAGAGAACGCGCAATGTCCTCAGTTCTGCGTGTTGGAATTTCCAGGGCGGCACTCGCTCGGAGACGCTTTTCGTCACGAGTGGAGTTGCGGTCTGTTATACGCCTTTCCACCTATACCACTTCTGCCCAGAGTGCTGAAGAAGATCAGGCGCGACCGGGCGCAAGTCATCCTTGTGGCTCCGGATTGGGCACAAAGATACTGGTATCCCGAGCTACTCAGTCTGTCAATCGATCCCCCGATTCGGCTGCTTCTTCAGGGGGACCTTCTGTCGCAGCAGCAGGGAACAGTCCTCCACCAGAACCTGTCCAGCCTCCACCTCCATGCGTGGAGATTGAGTGGCGGCAGTTGATCCCATTTGCCTTGCCTCTTGAAGTCTGTGATGTCATTCTGGCAGCCAGGCGTCCCTCCACTAAAACTGTATACGCCTGCAGGTGGAACAAATTTGTGGCATGTTGCACAGCAAAGGCTGTGGATCCCCTTTCCGCCCCTCTTTCTGAGGTTCTCCTCTTTCCTCTGCTCTGGGCACCATCAAGGGATATCTTTCCGCAGTCTCCGCCTTCTTACGGCTTCTTGATCATCCTTCTCTTTTCAAGTCCCCTGTTGTAAATAGATTCTTAAAAGGTATTACTCACATGTTTCCTCCTGTCCCCTTCGTAATGCCTCAGTGGGACTTGAATCTGGTGTTAACCTATCTGATGTGCGCTCCTTTTGAGCCACTTCAGAACTGTCCTCTTCGTCTTCTGACTCTTAAGACTGCTTTCCTGGTTGCCATCACCTCTGCCAGAAGAGTGAGTGAGCTCCAGGCTCTTTCTTCTAAACCTCCTTTCCTCTCTGTCCATCCGGACAAGGTTGTTCTGCAGACTTGCCCTTCTTTTCTTCCTACAGTGGTTACTGCCTTTCACATCTGGCAGTCTGTTACCTTGCCCACCTTCTTTTCGCCACTGCATCCCTCGAAAGAGGAAGAGAGGCTCCACCGTCTGGACCCAAAACGTGCGCTCTCCTTCTATCTGGAGCGTACCAAACAGTTCCGGGTGGACAACCAACTCTTCGTTGGCTATGTAGGCGCTAAGAAGGGGCGGGCAGTGCACAAGCGGACCATCGCTCGGTGAGTCGTTTTGTGCATTAAAGCCTGTTATTCCTTGGCTAAGAAGGATCCTCCTGTTGGGCTGAGGGCCCATTCCACTCGGGCCAGAGCGGCTACTACTGCCTTGGGACGGGGAGTCCCTCTGCAGGACATTTGTCAGGCAGCAACGTGGGCCTCGCTGCACACGTTTGCCAAGCATTACTGCCTGGACAGCCAAGTCCGGAGAGACTGCTTGTTTGGCCGTTCCGTTCTCCAGGACTTCCTGGTGTGATCTTGGTTCGCAGACCCACCACCGGGGTTGGTATTGCTGGGGTATCTATTCTAAGGTAAGCAATCTAACTAACGTGTTTCTTTCAGATGAACAAGTACTTACCTTCGGTAACGATATATCTGTAAGAAACATTAGTTAGATTCCTTACCGCCCCAACCATCCTCCCTGTTCTGGGAACCGATATCTAGGGTTAAGGTCATCCCTTTCATGGCACCAGTGTTGGTTTCTTGCATGGCTCTCCGTTCCTGGCGCGGAAAGCTATGCACAGAACTGACGTCAGTGCGTGAGGGCGGCATCTAAGTACTCCGAAGTCATCCCGGCGATCACGACGACGGACGCGGAGTCGCAGATGACACCTACTGACGCGCAAGGGTACTGCTGCCAAAAAATCTTTCCGGATCCAGCCTGACACCTGGGGATATTCTAAGGTTAGGAATCTAAATAACTAATGTTTCTTACAGATATATTGTTACCGAAGGTAAGTAACTTGTTCGAAAGGACCATCAATTTCCCCCTATGTCTGTCCTTTATTGGATCGTAAAGCATAAGCACAGATAAAATGAAAACCCTTAATATGGAAATGTTCTTTACCCAAGTCTCTTGGCAGCAGATCAAGTCAAATCATGTATGAATGAGAGCCAGTCTTGGTTTCTCTACCTTTACATGCACTCCAGCTATGTACCATGATAGCAAACGAATACTCCTTTGCTTGTCGGGCTGTCTGCAACGTGTAGACAATTGCCGCCAAAGTCGTCATTCAATAACTGGACACTCCCAACACTGGGTTATCCAGTCTTCCTTTTAAGAGCGGGTGAAGTCAATCAGTTCAATTCTTGGAGCGGTTCAAATGCATTTGTAGTGGGAATGTTAAAGCATTCAACTATGTTCCTTGAATTGGCGGCGTTCACCCTATCTTTTTTCAAGCTATTTGTTGGCCTTTGGGCCGCGTATAATCATAGCCTAGAGGAATATCTCTAATATTTTCGACCAAATTTCCTCTAGATTGTAATCAAAATAGAAGCCTTTCAACAAACATTGCACTTTTAAAATTGATTACCACACAATCTCCTGGGGCAGTTTCATCTCATAACCAACCTTAGGAGTCCTTCTTACTATAATTATTTGATCACAGACGTCTTTGGGTCAACCAGAGATATTTTTGAGCCAATGTCCTGCCTTGTTTCTCAACACAGCTCATCCCTCCTGCTGCTGTTTAGAAAGGACAGTGTTGTTTTCCAGAACTATGACGTAGGTGGTACATTCAGAGGGCAATTGTAAGTGGGCCGAGCCAGCCTCCTGGGGTATAGGATGTGCCTGAATTGCTGCTACACTGCTCGTAGTCAGACTCAAGAGTGCCTCCTGACTGCACTGAAAGGCCCTCTGAATATACTGCAGTAGCCGATCACAGTGCGCCATTAGCGAGTGGTGATGGGACATAAGTGAGTGAGTTAATTTCATTTGCTGCGTTTACTTGGTCTAAAGAGGCGCCCCTCTGTTAACCTACTGATGCCATCATATTTACTGCCAATACGGGATTCAAAGTCCAGTTTTACCAGACCTTTTTTGCCCAATATCTGGGTCATCGATTCCACCAACAAGGTCTCTAGCTTCAAGAGTGTTTTAGTGAGACCACTCATTACATTTTGTGGTCTCTCCTGCAAACGTGTCCCAGTATATCGTACTGTGAAGAAGAACATGGTTATGATATACATCAACATATAAAAATGTGCATCCTTTTAAGTCTAGTCTATAACTAAAGTACACATTGCGTTGCACATGTGTTTCTAAGTCACTTCTGAGTGGAATAAAGCCATTAAGACTACTGCATTGTATTCAAGATCCATAGTAGGAACATTGGCGCGACTGAATATTGTTTTATTTATTGTGCTTTGTTTCTAAACAATGATTTCTTAATTCTGTCTCCGTAATAATTACACCGATGTAAGCAGTAAATTGATAGTGTATGGTGAAAAGGATATCAAGCTGTTAAATATAATTGGCGCTGGAGGAAAAGCTAAGGTGTCAGTATGTATGTAACTTTCACAGATGAATGTTCGGCCTGCCTAAACTGCCTTGTATGCAGAGTATTCCATAGAGAGCATAACAACCAATACAATAGATTTGGTGATGACGTCTATAGCAACAGTTCTTAAACTTTTGACTGCTATGGACCCCGCTGAATCATTACAGGAATCGGAGGACGCCCGCGGAGTCATTATTGGAAGCTGGGGACCCCCAGCGTAAGCAATTTCTATTATTTGAACTTCAAAACAATACGCAAAAATACAAAAACAAATGTATACACCAAAGAAGTACCCAAATATTGGAATATTTAGTTTAATTCACAATAAACTTAAAGTTTTACAATTTTGCTTATTTATTTATATACATTAGCCTACCACATGGTGTAGGGATATGTAGGGGGGCACCATAGGTGCCCCCAAGGCCTATGTCCCTGGCTCAGAGGCTACGGGCCCCCAAATCTGTTTCCGCCTGCCGTTTTGCTGCAGTGTGACCGCCGCAGAGTGACCGTCAGAAAGGGATATTGCACCACCACCATTGTGGGACTACAGGGAGGTCCGACAGGCGGTCAGAGAAAGCCTGGCTGTCGGGACCGTGGCGGTCGGTGTTTCCGACCACCACCCGTCCAGAAGCTATTATAGTCTGGCCAACGGAGATTCCTGTTACGATGGCCGAGGGACCACCGCCGACAGCCTGTTGGTTGCGGATCCCTCGGCCATCGTAATCAGCCCCTAAGTATTGGAAGCAGCCATGAATTATTAGACCGAATCGTCTCAGCATGACTCCGGCACTTTCTCCATAACTTAGAATACTGTTTGCTCCAGGTATTAACCTATGTACTTGTGCCTGTTTAGCTTTAAAAGATGGTGTATCTAACGTTTTCAGCACAATATGATACTTTGATTTTTAGCACTTTAAGCTAATAATGTCTGTACAAGTTTTACAAGTTTTACATAGTGTACACTGTTCTTAGTTGATTCTTTTTGATACTCTTTGGTGTATTTCTCATGAGAGTTTCCCTGTCTGCAAACAGTGTAGTACAGAGTAAACACGTTGTAGTACCCACTTTTCTACTCCTATCAACTTCATTTCTCACTATAGGTTCGATGACTGTGAGACTTTTGATACAGATAAAGGCTAGTAGGTTATTCATTTTCAAGAGATGTTGAGCATCTTGAGGGACTTGACTTTCTCTGAACACTTGTATACACATTGAACAACGTGGGCAATAAGGGTTCCCCATATATCTGTGGTTTATTGTTAATGTGAACTAGGCTACTCGTGAAATGTATGGTAGAGGATTAATGTTGCACATAACCCATGCTTGCTACACCCAAGGGAGTTGTATCTGTGATGTCAATAATAATGCTTCATATTGTTCTGAGCTATTTTGCACTTACTTTCAGGCCCGGCCCGGCCTCTAATGTCATCAGTGGTGTCATCAACAATGTCATAGAACAGGTCATGAGTGATGTAATATCTGAGGTCATAAGCAGTGCATGGCGCTGCTAAATATAACTGGTGAATTTCTGTGTGTTTTTTTTTTAACATAAAGTAATATTTTATGATCATACTGAGCCGAAAAGGTTTAAAATGGGGAGGGAGGCCGTGTGGCACCTGTCCGTGAGCTTCTAAAGGCCTTGGGGACCGATTACTCTGAGAGAGGCTGCGCGGCTCCCTCCCTGATCTATTATTGGCTCCGGGGACCCCATCCCCCGGGGCCAGCTCAGATGCAATGTCCCAGGGAGCCCACTCCCAAGACATAGCGGGTTTCCCTGCCTGCAGTGGCACAGGCAGCGGTACCTGTGTTTGCTCTCACGTGTTGGGAGCATTTTCAGAACTCCCGCGAAGTGGTAGCAAACAACAAGTTAGCTCCCAGCGTGTGTGAGCATAAAAAATGCTCTCGCCCACTGGGATCTGACTTTTGATATGTTTCTCTGCCTGCAAGGATGACGGTAGGGAATCAGAACAAAATATTGGTCCTGTCCGCATGTAGCAGCATTGGTAGCTTCTCCCTACGGGCTGGAAAATGCCAGCTCCTACTGTATGCTGGGAGCCAACAGGGGCCTTGGGGCTCCCTTCGCGGCCCCCACAAGTATATGGTGGGTGCCCTGGGTGGGCATCAGGGCACCCACCTTTACAGTGAGTGCCCCGGGGGATGAGGTCCCTGGTGCTAAAATCGGCCTGCAAGGGGGGGGGGGGGGGCGTTCGCCTCCTCCCACAAACAAGCATGCAGGATCCTAGGATATGGAGAGCCCAGGGCCAAAATCAGCCAGGGGAGGGGGGCTGTGTGCCCCCTTTCCCCTGATAATAATTCCAGATTCCTTGACATGGGGTCTCTAGGGCCGAAATCAGCCCTGGGATGAGGACCACATGCCCCCATTCCCCTAAAATCCATGCGGGGCCCTGGGGGAGGGGCAGTAGGGGGGCCAAAATCTGTCCGGGGGAGGGAGCCATGTGCCTCCTTCCGATAATCACGCCGTGCTCTGGTGGATGGGGCACCTGGGAGGAAGGGCATGCATGGGACATGGGGTCATCATTACAAGGACCTAACACTGCTAGGAGAGGAGGGGGGGGCACTCAACGCCCCCTCCCCTTTAAAAAAAAATAAAAAAAAGACTCTGTGGATGGGGTCCCCTGGGCCAGTCCCTGCAGCCAACTTTAGGGGCTGGATTTACGTATCATGATTAATCATTGCTTTATGCTTAAAAAAACCTAGAAATTTCCCTGAAAAAAACTAAGGTTAAAGTAACATTATAGTTACGTGAATTTTTCTGTGAAAACATTAACGTTTTGAACTAAAGAAACCACAGAATTTCACCAGTTATAGTTAACAGCGCTAACTATAACTTGTGCCCTGCCATGCATGGTTTATGATCCCACATAGGACATCACCGATGACCTCATCCAATGAGTGTGTGTTTGTTTTATAGTTTACATGGTGGTGTATAACTACCATATTACTTTTCCACCTAATTTTGTACATCCTGTGTTTAGCTAATTCGTAAAAGTGTTTACAAAATTCATGTGCTGAACAGGTGAATTTGTTTTGTTTTTTTAGTTCAAAACGTTAATGTTGTCACTCAAATCCACCGAACTGTAATGTTACTTTAACCTTTGTTTGTTTTTTTCAGTGAAAATATATATATGGATATATTTATATTTATATATGTATTTATTTTTTGCTTGGACATATAGTGCCACTCAATATGGTGGAAGGCACTTGACTTAAGAGTGATTGCTGGTACCCATATATACTAGACTGTTTTTACAAGTGTTCCATAGTAATCAGGACAATTATTGAAAGTTGAAATATTGATTCTTCAGCATATACTAGCATTGGCATATTTACTTATTCTGATGTTGAAGCTACTCTCCCTCAACTTTGCTAAGGAGATTTTGAGCTGTAGCATCGTACTCGAGGGACATTTTGTAACAATGTGAGTTATTACAGCTTTGTGACAGACTTTTTAAACAGCTACTTCTGACCTGAGAGGGACATCTGGTAAAGGGCTGCAGTCTTTTAAAAACTTGATACTGTTTTTCTGACACGAAATGGACATCTAGTAATTACTAGAGGTAACTGTACCTATGGAAAAGGCCAGGCTGATTGGATTTGCCAGAGCTCGTTTGTCACATTGCCTTCAGGCTTGCAGTATGTGGAAATAGATGAGGCACAAACAATTGTTATATTTTGTTAAATGTTTTTATATAGTGCACGTACACCAAGTGGTTTCATGGCGCTGGGGTCCAGGAGAAAGTGCTGCAACAGATTTTAGCCATATGCTTGTAGGAACAACCAGGTCTTTAACTGTTTCCTAAATGGAGCAAGGGAGGTCAAAGAACAAATCTCCAAAGGGAAAGAATTCCAGAATTGGGGAGCCAGGACTGCAAATCTTAGTCCCCCATATTTATTCCGTTTGGATGACGGAATGACCAACAAATTCAGATGGGAAGACCTAAGGTCCCGGACAGGAACATAGCGCTGAATCCGGGAGGATATAAATGCTAGACTGTTGCCATGGAGAACCTTAAAAATGATGCAACCCAGCTTAAATGTGCATCATTTGGCTACTGGAAGCCAATGAAGTCTGACCATTAATGTTTAGCGTGTTGCCGTTTTCGGCTTATGGAAAATCAGTCTGGCTGCCTGATTTTGCACTAATTGCAGACGTTTAAGTTGGTATGCCTGGATGCCCACGAACAATTCCCCTCTCCCTGTTTAAAAAATGTCAGGCTATGTTAATTGTTGTGGCAGGATGTTTGCTGCACATATTATTTGTGCACAGCACATTAGATGGATGTGTGCTGGGTAGTACATACTAATGTGTGTGCTGTGCGCACGGTTTACTTTTCTCTGTTGTAAGTTTAAATTTGAGAAAAATTATCTTTAAAACATTTTGCATGAAACTTTAAAGGGTAGCAAATAGAACATTGACACCTTAAAATGCTATCTGGTATTGTGTTTAATAGACATCGCAGGCTTTGACATGTTTCTGAATAACAAGTGTGGTAGTTATAAGTGAATATTGTCTAATTTCTTGTTCATGTTCTTTATTACTCTATTGCATATGAAGAGTATCCTGGTATGCCAGGGTGCCAGATTAGCAAAACTTTGGAGCATTTATCAGAATAAACAGTGCAATCCTATGTTAACAAGTTTTACACATTGGAAAAGTAGCCTTAAATATTTTTATATTTTTTTCAGGCTGTCAAATTTCAAGAAATAGATCTAGATTCCATTCTACCTGATCAGGAATTGCTGATGAAGCTTATGGTTCACCCACTGCAAATTCAGGTATGCTGAACCTATGTATGTAATATATATAGTAAAATATCAAATCTGTCCATGAAACAAGAGAAGTTGGCCTCTGGTTACTTTGTTGCCATCAAACCTGCATTGTTGAGGTTGGAACTTCTTTAATTTAAATGCTTGCGAACAAAAAGCTTCACTAGGGGTTGACTCTAGTATGCTGTGCACCGGCTCAGATGCAGTGTACTGATAGTATGCTGATTGAATCTGCATCCAAAGCATCTTTGGTCCCAAAGATAACACAGAGAATGTAACTCTGATATAGCTTTGCTGGAAAATAATGTTCCATTTTAGCCTTGTACTCAGTAAGGTGGCTTGTTTATCTTCCTCCAAGTCCTAGACAAATGAGCAATGAAAGTGAAAACATAATGAGAAAAATGCCCTACAACTCATGATGAGTTTTGCAACATTGAAGTATTTTATACCAACAGATATTGACAATGCATTTCTACTGTTGTGCAAGAAACTTTTTTTTGTCCAGTCTGGGTACCTCCTTCCTTGTTGGTATTCCACTGTAAACTCCCAAAGAGGCGTACGGAAAACACATTGCTCAGGTGATCACAGTATTTACTCATATTGAGTGATTATCATTTTTGGGGGGCAGAATGGTTGTAAATGGGTTGTAAATGCCCTTTCTTTGTGACTTGGTGTTCTCGGCTATTTGGAAGTCTCATACAGGGCCCATACTTAATTTTGCATTCTGGGAAATACAGTTCATGATACTCAATGAGGAATTACAATTTACACTCATCAGTGAAACAGTGTGGCATACCTTTATAGCCAGTTCATCATCCAGCACAATGTACCATGTTCCTGTGCCCACCCACATTAGGAAGGACCATCTGGCATCTTACTGGCACTGTTTAAGAATTGCGGGACCCTGCGTTGGCCATCTTGTCTGTACGACCCTGCAGAGGGACAAAGGTAAATGTGCCATAATTAAAACCGGTAACTTGCAAATGCTTTATAGTGATTGGCTATATTTGTGTTACAAGTAAAACTGTTAAATCTGTTCGTTCAGAAACCCACAATTCATGCTGGGTGCACTCCATCCTCCTTGGAGTTGCCTGTGTGCCAGGGCCCTTTCTCTGTTGTCAACTATATAACCAGTGCTATAGCATTTCCTTGAAGCATTGGCAGTGATCCACCCTTTCAGATAGAACAAGTCAGAGCTCATCAGGTCTGTGTCCTTCTTCATTCACGTCCTGCACACTGTCTCTGCAAAGCACAGCTCGCAAGTTCTATTTTAAGGCACTTTTCTGTTGAAATTCTGATCCAACTTGAACTCCTTTGGATCAAGTGAGCCATTTGTATTTTATAAAAACCCCCAACATGAAGGTTTAGTCATACTAATAAGAGCGTTATTTCAGCCAAATTTCTGATGGTATTTGTTTCCCCTAGGATTCGCTTTCAGTAAATTCCTTTCCGTGTGTCTGGGTCGCACCTCATAGGAGAGTAACATTTACTTTTTTATCTTGCCAACCTTGTATCCCACTAGAAAGAAATATTAACTAAAATGTACTCCCTTATTTTTTCTACACATCATGTCTGGGTTTCCCAAAGTTATCTCTAGGATCCATGTCAAGATGTCACCATTGTCTTGGATCCCAGCCACAAAGATCTATTTTAACTATCTGTCCAACTATCATTTATACAGGATGTTAATTAAAAAAAATTCACACACACATATATATATATATATATATTCCCCAACAACGGTTTCCCGACATCAGTTTCGTGGCGCTCAACTGCGGTGCGTTACTCCTGCGGTAGAAACCAATTCCGCTATCAATTATGCTCATCTCCCAGTGTCCCAGGAAAAAACGGGCCGCACTCCTCACAGGTTGTATGCGTTGATCTTAATTTATTCTTTCATTATAAATGCCTGTTGCCAGACGATAAATATTCCTATGCGTTTCGGCATTACAAATGCCTTTTTCACGGTAAATTCAAACAATCATTTCCTGTTTTTTTAAACTTTTTGCACTTCAATTACATCACATCCTTTCCGCCCATCTTGCCGCAAGGCCTTTTGGGATATGTAGTTTGTGTGGCAAGATTTAACGTTTTCTAACCTTGTTTGAGAAACCGTGGACTGGATTATCAATTACGTCAAATTACAGGGAGCATGACATTAAATTTATGCATTTTTTCTTAATGATATTCAATGGTTGAACTTATCTAACAATGAACAACTCCACTATTATTTTACAGTCTTGAATGCCGATATCTACTGGCGGGGCTTATACAATTAGATGAAGTTCACTTTTAAATTCATGTGATTCACCGAATCTTATGTTCTTGTTGGATTCTTCACATTATTAATTCCATGATTATAATCATAAATCCGATTTTTTTCTTTTTTCTATTTCTCAGGGGCCCCTTATTTTGTTGTTTTTATATACATATGTTTGTAAATGACTTTGTTCATTGCATAGTGTTCATCTGCTTTTTTAGACCCTCATAAATGGATATAGAGTTCCTCCGATTGATTCAATCCGAAGGGAGTCATGCTTCTCATATTTAGGATGTGCCTAGACTCTTTTTGACGAAGGATTTTCTCCCTGTTGCCTCCTCTTATGTGGGGTGGTACCGTTTCTATCCCATAGAATTTAAGACTTTGCCAATCACTATCATGAACAGCCTCCATGTGCTTGGCCACTGCGTTGCTTTTGTCTTTGTCGTTGCACGTACGTGCTCAAGAATTCGTTTCTTTAACTCACATGTGGTGCTCCCTACATATTTGAGTGCACAAGGGCACTCAATTATGTAAATTGTGTATTTGCTTTTGCATGTGATCAGTTCACGTATCTTCCAACATTTTTTATTGGCCATTGCAAGTTCCGTTATGGGTTTCGCAATTTTACAGACTTTACAGTTAAAGCATTTCACAAAGCCTTTTGTCTGTAGCCAAGATTCTTTTTTATCTTTTCCACTAAAGTGGCTGTGCATCAGATGGTCTTTTAAATTCTTGGCTCTGCGATAGTTTACAATTGGATTGTTTCCCATAATTTTGGATAACGTGCTATCCAACTGTAAAATTTTCCAGTTTTTTCTCAGTATTGATGTGACTGCTTTTGAATCATGTGAGAAATCTGTGATTAATCTGATCTTTCTCTCATCAGTTTGATTTGGTGGAGGTTTTAGTTTAAGACAGTCATCTCTGGTTTTTTCATTGGCACGAGTCCATCCTTTATTGATAACATTCATGTTGTATTTTCTGTTTTTAAACCTCTGTTTAGTGATGTCACTGTTTCATCCACTCCGTGTCTTCACTGCAGATCCTTCGAATGCGAAGGAATTCGCCGTAAGGTATGCTTGTTATGAGGGAGGTTTGATGGAAGCTGTTCGCTTGTAATGTGGCATTGGTGGCTGTACTTTTTCGGTGGAGTGTTGTCTGTATTTTGCTTTCATTTATATATATCTCAATGTCCAAGAAGATTATCTTCTGATTGCTTAGATCAAAGGTGAATTTTAGATTGTTCAAACTCTCATTGAGGATATTGAAATATTCTTGAAACTCCGCTTGAGTACCATTCCAAATAATTAGTAAGTCGTCGATGAATCTCATCCAACTTACTATTTTTTCACAAATCTTCGATTTTGGGGTTTCCAAGCCACCTCTTGTTCCCACCATCCCATTAGTAGGCATGCGTAGTCTGGACTGAAGGAAAACCCATCGCAGTGCCACTCTTCTGTCGAAAAAATTCCTCTCCAAATAAAAAGATGTTTTCTGTTAGCACCAGCACACGGTGTAGTAGCAAAATTATTTCACTGCTCGGCGAGGGCACAGGGTCATCATAGCACAGGTGTGTACGTTGATACTTATACCAGTTCTATGCAAACCCTAAACATGTTCTAGTGCTATGCGGTATGTTGTCCCAACAATAGCTTACTCTACTTGTATTGCTGTCCCTTGTCACGCGTGACGATATTTAACTTCACCTAAAGTTTAGGTAACAGCTAGCTGCATTCAGGGACTTGTAGTATCGCTGTCAGCAATGCGCAAAAAAAAAATCACATGATGGAAAGGCGGCTGACTGAAAAACAAGACTGGTTAAAGGGGTCACGCATGACACGGAGCCCCTTGCTAGCTGGTTGCACCAGCTTTTATTTGGTAAAGTACATTGTGTTCTTTACAGCATAAATCCGCACGTTTTACCAGCATCGAGTACAACGTTGTTTACAAACTGCGCATCAAATCTGTGCGCTCACGTACACACTACAGGTGCAGCAACCAGTCTCATTTATCTTAAAACCTTACATGAAAATGTCACTGCATCCGGTGTACAACCGTGATGGATATGCACATTTTTTGATGAGAACAAGAGAATGGGCAGTTGAGAACAGAGACAAATAAAGTGCTCAGGATGAAAAATCTTAATATAAGATATCTGTGTCACCCGCCACATTGCACAAAGTATTATCCGGCTCGGCAACAGTTTCCAGTATGAAAGACAGACAGCAGGAAGAAGATATGCGTTAAATAAATGTAAGGGGGGGATATTTGCTCATTTTTCATGCAAAGGAGAGCATCAAGCAATGTTGCTGCTCTGCTTTGCATGAAATGGGAACAGCAGAAATGTATCATATCTGCTAAAATATGGCACCTTTCTGCTGTCTCCCTGCGCTGGCGCACTGTGTGCTGTCTGGCACCAAAGCAGGCACCCTTGCACCGTGGTCCAAGGGTACCTGCGTTACAGGCAGGATTGTTTTTGTGCAGGAGTAGTTACCTTCCTGCATAAAAACAATCCTTAAAGGCATTTTCCAGAATGCAGCATGCATAGAAAGAGGAGTTAACAAAGAGAAATACAAATATTTCTCTTTGTAATGCCTGAGTCAGGCAGGTGTACCATTTTGCTGCAATTCTAGGTTTACTCACCCTAATCTGGGATTGTGTCAAAATCCATGAGTGGATGCAAGGGAACGCCCATGCTCCACCCATGGGACACCTCCCTGACACAAAGTAACGCAAGATAGTGCTAAGCGCTGCCTTCTGTTACTTTTTTAAAAACGTTCACACAAAGCCACACAAATCGGATTTGCATGGCTTTTTAAATTACAAATAACATTTTGCAACATGGCTGAGCCCAACAAATAGCTTATTCAGTCGCAAAATATTGTAAATCTGGGTCCCAGTGTTGACATCCGGGGAGGGTTGAAGACACAGGGAACTCCTGCCACATTTTAATATTTGTGTATATAAATGAAACATATAGCAGCAAGAAAATAGAGGAGGTTGACATAGAGGGGAAGAAAGAAAGACAGATGGTTTCCTGAGGTAAGAGGGGAAACCGATATAGGCAGAGAGGAAGAGATAACAAGAGTGGAAGATGAAAAGTGAAACAGAGAGAGCAAGGGTAGGAGAAAAAGAGAGAGTGTGAAAAAAGAAAAAGAGATACAAGACCAGAGAGAGAGGTAAAAGGTGGAGAAAGAGAGGAAAAAGGACGAATGATTAAAGAAAGGAAGAAGGAAAGTGAGAGAGAAAACAAGAAAGACAATGAGATGGGAAGAGGGAAATGAAGGAAGAGAGAAATTAGAGAGAATATATAATAGATACTTAGGAAAGTGAATAGCAAAATAGATGTTCACATAAATTTGTAGTGAGAGATAGCAGTATAGTGACAGGCAAATATTGATTTAGAAAAAACGACGGAGTACGAAAGAGGGATGGAGAAATATAGAGTTACGGGTGATTAGAGTCGAGGAGAAAGAGTGGGGACAAGACAGATATAGAGGGAGAGAGGGGGAAGAAGACAGAGAATGATGGATCCGTAAACATCATTCGATCCTAACTATCAAGATAACGTACCATCATGCATCCATTGACCAGATTCCAGTGCCTCTTAACACACATTTAGAAGTTGTCATTTGTTATTATTAGGAAGGAAGACTACAGACCAGAAGACCTGCACATTTCTTCCATATGTTTAAAACAGGGTTGTAACACAGACCCCTACAGCCTGTGCGGTGTTATGTTATGTTAAAATTGGTCTTATATAGCGCTCGGCTACTCTAAAAGAGTGTCCCGGCGCTTTTAATAATAACCACCTGCAACAAGAGACCCAGCACAATAGACAGAAAACAGGGCAAAACAGAAAATGAACAACAGCAAACTAAGAAGCAAAAAGCCAAGTTTTAAGGCCCTTCCTAAAAGTCAGCAAATTAGGGGTGCTGCGCAGTGCCAGAGGCAGAATATTCCAGCGTTGCGGTGCCAACAGCTTAAAAGAGCGACCTCCAATACGAGCCTTTTTAACGCGAGGAACCAGAGCCAAAAACAGTGATTCAGACCTCAAAGCTCGGTCCGGATGGTAGAAAGCAAGTCTCCTTTGGAGATATATCGCACCCGAAGCATGGAGGGCCTTGTGAGATAAGGTCAAGGCCTTAAAAATAATCCGTTTCCGGATCGGAAGCCAGTGAAGTGATTGTAGGAGACTGGAGGCACTGGCATGCCTATATAGGCCAAAAATGGCAAGCGGCCGAATTCTGGACCACCTGCAACCGTTGCAGGAGATATTCCGGTAGGCCGAGATATAAGACGTTAGAATAGTCCAATCTAGAACCGATCAAGGCCTGCACCGTCGTCTTCCTGTGATCTTCTGAGAGCAAAGGAAGAAACTTTCGGAGCATCCTGAGGAGGCTGAAACATGTTCCAGTGAGACCAGGGATCTGGGATCTAAACGACAGACCATTATCAATCTTGATCCCCAGATTCTTAGCTAGCTGGGAGGTGCTCGCTGGAGGGAACATGTTAGCAGGCCACCATTCCTGCCAATAAGGGTCAGATGGACATCCAAAAAAGAGTACCTCCGATTTATCTGAGTTGCACTTGAGGCTGTTAAGCTGGAACCATTGAAAAACAGCCCCAAGGCACTCACGAATACTCTCTCCATCAAAATCTTCACCCTTCCTGCACGTAAAGAGGAGCTGGGTATCGTCGGCATAAGATACGATCTGGGCCCCCCGAGACTCCGCCAATGCTGCCAAAGGGGTCATAAAGATGTTAAAGAGAGTCGGGCTCAACACAGAGCCCTGTGGAACTCCAACTCCCAAAGGCGGCATCACGGCAGAGCTGAGCGGGACCCAGACCGTTTACTGACGGCCCTCCAAGAATGATCTAAACCAACTGAACACCGTCCCCCTCAGACCGATGTCATGAAGTCTGGCGAGGAGACCCTCATGGGGGACGGTGTCGAAGGCCGCCGACAAGTCCAGCATAACGAGCATAGCTTTGCCCCCTGCATCCAGCACCTCTTTAATGGCTTCCGACACCTCCAAAAGCACCGGTGCAGATGGGCCACAGCTCTTCAGAGGCACCACCATTCAACCCAAGACCAATGAATATATGTGTGACATATGGGAGTCTTGTGGATCCCCCTCATTCCATTTTGCAGGGGGACCTCCATCACTTTACACCACTTGTTTAAAGACACTTCACAATTTACCAAACAAATTAGATTTTACAATAATGCAGATGACACCCAGCTGTTCTTGTACAGAGGATTTAAAAAAGGGGGTTAACGCATCTAAATTGAGCACGTTAGGTTCACACTAGGCAAGACTTCTCTAACAAGTAGCTCATGAGCTACTGGGAGCTTCGCAGCTACCTGCAGGTTGCTCTCCAGTGTGCAGCCCAGACTACTTAATTAGACATTTTTGCTTGAATGAACTAATATATGTAAAATAAAACTGAGAGTTTTTAGTAAATATGAACATGTGTGTATTTTCAGAAATCATATGTTCTTGTTTCGAGAACAATGGTTTAATTTATGAAATATATTTAAAGCTGATATGTGAGTGATTAATCCTGTGGCTTTGGGCAAACAGATTATTCATACCATAACCTTTGGTGCCAGAGGCATTGGGTTATATATTATCCATTAAAGGCATTTGAAACTGACAAAACCTTTTCACACTGCAAGTGACCACTAATGTAGTCTGGTGTGGTATGGCCACTAAAACAACACTAATAATATGAGTATCTCCTCATTATTTTCATTTAACATAAGTAGCTCTTGCTACAGAAGAGTTTGGAGATTCCTGTCCTAAACATAAATAAATAGTGAGCCTACGCTAAGACTTATACATTTCTTCTCTAAACTAAGGCTGGAGTGCAAGTTATATATGCTTGAATATATCCACACTGCCCCATTAGCAAAAGTTAAGACCCTGGCCATCACTCAAATTTAGATGCTGTCCATTAACACTACTCCCTACCAGACATCCAACATCGGCCTTCCAGTACTACCTTGCACTGCTGGACTCAATAAGTATATTTTGAGCCAAGCTCATTATACTATTATCGTGGCACCTTCCTGTGGTACTCATTCACTTTGTCTTCCTAGCCTTAGGCAGTCCTCCGAAAACACGTTATTTGAGGCTTATGTGGGACCAAGGGCAAAACCATTTTGGTGAGGCCCCATAAACTAGGAATTTTATCTGCTTTGGAAGGGTGGAATGCTGATTGAATCTGAGACTCAAATTTGTGATTTACAGGTTACATACAGATATCTGCAGCAGGCACATCAACTGTGAGACATGTACCAATTGCACACTCAAAGAAAGAATGCGCTTAGAAAGTAGTGGAGCACTAGAACTAAGCACTATTCATGTGTTATTTTGTTATTGTGGACTTTGAAGGTCACGAGATGGCAAGTGACTTTTGTTCATTACAAATAAACCCAGCGTACCCCTGTAACATTTCCCCTTATCGTCTAGAACCAACCTATCCCTTCCTTGTCGTCCCTCGCATCCAATTACCCCTCAATGTATGTTCTGATGTGGGTTTTTGAACACTAAAATGCGTCGACCATAGGAAAGTGTGCCCATCTTTTCTTGCTGTACTGGTTTTGGAGCCATCGGTCCTCTTTGCTCTCCTAAACCGAAATATACTGGCTCCTGCATAACATGCATGCATGAGGCAAAAATCACAAATCCACAAGTAGACCTAGTTATGTTTATTTTAGTGTGAGCCGCTGAGCTCAAATGTTGTCAGCTCAACAACAGGGTCCTGTCTAGAGTGAGGCTTGAGTCAAGCAGCTCTAGTTGCCCCCTCATGTGAAGATCCGGTCTGAAAGTTGGATAGGAGACTGAAGAGCCATCTCTTCCACCAAACATTTCACTTAAGGGGCTATTAATAATACAGCTTTTGTTTCTCTTCCCCTCTCATGGGGCTAAGAAGCAACCGTCATTTGTACTAACACCTCACAAACACAATACATTTATATATATATTCACTGAAAAAAAACCATAGGTTTCAGGGACGTTATAGTTAGAAATAAGCATTTGCAAAACCTTAGAAATTCACTGAAAAAAACACAGGTTTCAGGGATGTTATAGTTAGTTGGACATTTTACTCGTACAAAACCAGAGAAATTTGGCCGTTCTAGTAAGTTCAGCTAACTAGAACTCGCGCCCCCGCAACGCACTGCTGATGACGTCACATATTACATCATTCATGACATGGTCAGTGACATCACTGATGATATATCCAGTGAATGTGTGTTTCTGTAAAGTTTAAATATGTTATATATAATATGCGCCAAGGTGTATTGAAGAATGAGTGGGTGTATAAGTGTCTGCATGGATGATTTAGTAGGTGCGTGACTGACTGTATAAGTAAGTGATTAAATGTGTCTTACTGAATGCATGGGTTAGTGACTGATACAGACATTCACACAGTTTAGCTTGTCAGTTGGTGTGTAAGCAGTTGCATGGGTTGGTGAGCAGCTAAATGAGGGTCTATATGGGTTATTGATTGGTTGTCTGAGTATCTGTATGAGTGCCTGAGTGTCTGTGTGGGTGGGTGGGAGGTGTGACTCTGTACATAGATCTGTGACTGGGTGATTCACTGGGTGTATTGGTTTAAGAGTGTATCTGTGAAGGGCTGTATGGGTGGGTGAGTGTGTGTATGGGTGTGTTGGTGAGTGAATGGATGCCTCAGTGGTACATGTGTGAGTAACTGCATATGTGAAGGCAGTATATGTGGCTGTTGGAGTATATAAATGACTATATGTGAGAGTGGCTGTATGGATGTGTGCGTGCTTGTATTAGTTATTGTATAAGAGTGTAAGTATGTGTTAGTATATGTTTGAATAAGTGAGCTGGTGTGTGTATAACTTTATAGGTGAGTAAATGGGAGTGTGATTGATTCTTTGCATGACTGACTAGGTGTGTGAGTAACTGTATGGATGAGTGGCGGTGTGTGTGTGTGTATGTATAGATATGTGAGTGCATATAATAGTGCTGTATTGATGGATGACTGCATGTATGAGTGACTGTATGGGTGAATGAGTGGATGTGTGTGTAGATCTTGGAATTGAGTGGGTATGCACTAACTGGTATTGGTGTGTCTACTGTTTCGAAAATGGTAGTCTGTATTTTAGAGTGGGTGTATCAAAGGTTATATTAGGGTATGAGGAGGTGCATCAGATTATCACGTGGATGATGTCGTCAGTGATGTCATGAGTGATGTCATGAGTGATGTCACTGACCATGTCATGAGTGATGTAATATGTGACGTCATCAGCAGTGCATTGCGGGCGCACGAGTTATAGTTAGCTGAACTAACTATAACGGGGGAATTTCAATGGTTTTGTACGAGTGAAATGTCCAGCTAACTATAACGCCCCTGAAACCTATGGTTTTTTCAGTGAATATATATATATATATATATATATATCACAAAGGCTTTCCCTCGACCAACAGCAAAGGATGACGACGGCATGTCTTGCCGCAATATTGATTTAATTGTCAGCTGTCAGACAGGCGAAACGTGTCCGACAGCGTCGTCATCCTTTGCTGTTGGTCGAGGGAAAGCCTTTGTGATTTAATACGGACCGAGCCTCAGACTTTACTAGAGTGGTTTTGATGTCATGAGCGAGCTAAAGAACCTGCAAATATTCGAACAGGACTCTATCTGACAGCATGTCTTGCCGCAATATTGATTTAATTGTCAGCTGTCAGACAGGCGAAACGTGTCCGACAGCTGACCATTAAATCAATATTGTGGCAAAACACAGCGTCGTCATCCTTTGCTGTTGGTCGAGGGAAAGCCTTTGTGATTTAATACGGACCGAGCCTCAGACTTTACTAGAGTGGTTTTGATGTCATGAGCGAGCTAAAGAACCTGCAAATATTCGAACAGGACTCTATCTGACAGCAAATGCAGTGCTTTTACTATTTTATTTGGTTCTAAAATCACTCAAGGGCTGTCTGAGGGATGGACCACCTTGTAGTGATATTTTGGTTATTTATTCCCATCTGGAACTTGTCTTCCTGGGGTATCCCAAACATTTCAACTTTTAAGCCTATTGTATTTTCCAGTAAACCCACGGGTTCCCTTTGTGACCCTTTCCTACAAAACTGCACAAAATTCTTTTGCTAACAGAACTGCTTTTACAAGAGCCATCAAAAACGCCTCCTTAACATTTGGGACTCTTCCTAGTACTCTCAAACATTCCTTCGCTTTACCAGTTTTTATCTTTGAGCGACATTTTACACAGTCACGCATTATATTCTTTTGAGTCGATGTGCTGAAATTGGTATTCCCTTTCCTGGGTCTCTAGTGTTTTGACCGATAGAACATTTCCTGGCTTATATTTTGCTCCATAAGTAGAACACTTGACTAAAGAGTACCTCAGCGTTCGGAATTATTGGCTTTGTTATTTAACATATATATAATCCCACTTGTCCATCTGGTCTGTGCTTGTGGCTTGATTTGTTCCTCTCCGCTGATGGTGCAAAAATGTATTAATGGGTGAGCAAAAGTCTAAAGCACCAAAGAGGGTAATGTAAGAAAATGTCCACCGTTGCTACATGGGCCTAACTCTGGCACATAACACCCACGCCTTATTCTAACGATCGACGTAAAAGCTATCTAAAAACAGTAGGCCATATAATATTTTTAAAAATGATAAATCTAAAACCACTCCAAAATCACCTAAAAGCAATCTCTATAGAAACTCTTAAAAAGGCCTTCATACAGTTTGAAATACCAAGCACGCAGAAAGCCAAGGTGCGTAGTAGTAAGGTATTAGAGCAAGAGAAAACAAAAAAAAAAACATCATTTTTGTTGCATTTTGTTTAAAAACGGGCCACATAGTTCTCACCAAACAGAATAGCCAATTGTTTGTGTTCCGAGTGGTTGTCGGAAAATTACCGTTGCCAGCAACCGCAGAGGACGCTCCCAGAGGGGCACCTCGAAATAGGTTTATAGAGCAAAGGTGGTTCCATGCAGTCCCCACATCAGCCGCTGAGGGAAGAACTACATCCTGTAAGCGTTACGCAGAGCTGATATCCAGTACCCTAGAAGCCAAAGCATCCCAGGGAGAATGCGTTTAGCAGCAATGGAATATGCTGGGGGCAACTATATTCATGGGCGTTTAAAGGGTCGATCAGTACATCAATGTCCAATGGCGTAACCAAGCACGATCTGAGGCAGAAAACTCCATACACATTTGACTGTTCACCAGTAATCGGAATACAGGTTGTACGCAATGAGGCTATACAGGCCTGAATGATGAGAACCAATGCTCATTCAGTTCTCAAAGCCAAGGTGTGCCGAACAGTGTATCATGCACTCACGGCATTGCAGCACAGGCAGTGCCGTCTCTATTCTGTTTCGAACTGGAACCTCCATTGCGGAGCAGAAAAATTAAAATAATAATCCCCGCCACAAGTAGCAGGGCAAGCGTGAGATCTCCAAAAATGCTTCCCAGCACGGGGTGTATAAATGATGGTATTAATCAGAAAACTGTCAGAAAGGTACTAACCAATCCAGAGCCAATACATTTAAAACCGTGCGCTACTCCCTTTTTATCAGCCAAATCAAAGATACGGTGGACCAGCCCCCCAAAATGTAGAGGAAAGTAGCGTCTGTATTTCAGATGAAGACCTCGTGACCTGGGAATCAATAGTCTCTTTGGCAGATGTTAAGACCACATCCTTTTGAAAAAGCATGTCTTTTACTGTGTTCGTCTCTGCATTAATTTAGTTCCTGTAAAACAGCCAAACGTTCATTGATGTCAAACAGTGTGCATGCTGCCACTGAGCTAACATTATCGAAGTCTGGGACCCACATTCTCACCCCAAACCGGATTTTATATGGAGTCTGACCACCCAGGGATGTTCTTGGCATATTGTTAAGTGCCCTTTGGATCTCATATAGGTGATGGACCCAACTGCAACCTGAGGCCTAGTATTCTTGCTGTTAAAGACTGCTTTAAGTCACGGTTTTTCCTCTTGACTACCGAATTACCCTCAGCATGATTGGGTGAGGATTACCTCATGGTCACACCCAAACTTCTAAGGGCGTCTTTGTAAGCCAGAGAGCTAAACACAGGATCTCGGTCAGAATTTAGTGTGCCAGTATCACGTGTCTCGATGAAGAATCGCACGTCTTTGATAACAGTTCGAGTTTCATCTGACCGCTGTGGCTATACCCACAGGAATCTAGAGCATGAATCCACTGCCACCAAGATGTACTTGTAATCCTCGTCAGATTGTAAGGGGCCACAGTGATCCAAATAGACACAAGTAAGAGGCTTGTTTGAAATCAATAGTGGTGTCTGTGGTGGAAGTGCTACGGTTGAGCCCTTCATCGGCTGGTTGATGTCACACTTGAGGACAAAGTCCTGGTCAGGCCACCAAAAGTGCTGCTTCAATAATGAAACGGTAGTAATAATCCCTGTGTCTGCTGAACCCAGACCCTCGTTTGCAGCTAGTATTCACTCTAATCTGCGATCAGTGTTGGGTATGACTCTATCCCCACTCCTGGAATGTCAGTATATAGTATGTTCTGTGCATCTTCCTTTGTAGGAGTACTTGATTGGAAAGCGTTTCGGCAGGTGTGTGTCGTTGTGCCGGACATTGGCAGACACCATAAAGTCTTTTTCTATTCTCGTACTAGAACAAGTCTTTGCAGCAACTGCAGCAGTATGAACTGTTGCCTTAGCGGCTTCATCTGCCCTAGAATTCTCTTCAACATGAACACCAACATGTTGGTGACTCAATGTATGTATTACATGAGCCTGTAGCTAGCAATCTTTCAGCTTTGCCACTTGTTCCCAAAACATTTTCTGCTAGATTGTCCAACCCTTAGAATCTTGAAATCCATTTTGGCCCCAGTAGTGAAGATGTTTATTATATGACTAGACCTAATAATACGAATCACACACTAAAAGTGTGGAGAATCCATGATCCGTATTCTCCAGTGCCAGTATCAGGGCCTTGAGTTCTGCCAGCTGCTCTGTGCAGTACCCAAAGGACTGAATATACGTTTTTCCAGGTTGGAACTTTCCATCATGCATGCGGTGGAATATTGGTGCTTTGTTCCTACGGGAGGCTGGG